>NW_026699048.1:0-97025 GCF_030435755.1 Ochotona princeps | reverse complement strand
TCAGGCTTCCAAGCAGCTCTCAAGGAAACTCAGTTTTCACACTCTATGCTTAGTGCCCTTTGAGTGCCTAGGACTGAAATGAAGCTTGGTGAGCATCCCACACAAACGAATGCTCCACATGCGGGTTTCACATGCCACCAACTCCACATTCACAGGCAACTTCAGCGCCACAGCCGTTTTCAGATAGCCCTCAATGCAAAGGCTCTAGACGCAAATATTTGTGTGAGAGCTAATTCAATCAAGGAAACACTGCATGTTGGTGAAGGGCATATTGAAGAAGGATCAGCCGAGTGGTTCTTGTGGGAGAACAACTCCATTTGGCTCACTAACTTCACACACCATCAGGCTTCCAAGCAGCTCTCAAGGAAACTCAGTTTTCACACTCTATGCTTAGTGCTCTTTGAGTGCATTATCTAGAAATAAACCTGGTAGAGCATCCCACACAAACGAATGCTCCACATGCGGGTTTCACATGCCACCAACTCCATATTCACAGACAACTTCAGCGCCACAGCCGTTTTCAGATAGCCCTCAATGCAAAGGCTCTAGACGCAAATATTGGTGTGAGAGCTAATTCAATCAAGGAAACACTGCATGTTGGTGAAGAGCATATTGAAGAAGAAGGATCAGCCGAGTGGTTCTTGTGGGAGAACAACTCCATTTGGATCACTAACTTCACACACCATCAGGCTTCCAAGCAGCTCTCAAGGAAACTCAGTTTTCACACTCTATGCTTAGTGCGCTTTGAGTGCATTATCTAGGAATGAACCTGGTAGAGCATCCCACACAAACGAATGCTCCACATGCGGGTTTCACATGCCACCAACTCCACATTCTCAGACAACTTCAGCACCACAGCCGTTTTCAGATAGCCCTCAATGCAAAGGCTCTAGATGCAAATATTGGTGTGAGAGCTATTTCAATCAAGGAAACACTGCATGTTGGTGAAGGGCATATTGAAGAAGAATCAGCCGAGTGGTTCTTGTGGGAGAACAACTCCGTTTGGCTCATTAACTTCACACACCATCAGGCTTCCAAGCAGCTCTCAAGGAAACTCAGTTTTCACACTCTATGCTTAGTGCCCTTTGAGTGCATTATCTAGGAATGAACCTGGTAGAGCATCCCACACAAACGAATGCTCCACATGCGGGTTTCACATGCCACCAACTCCACATTCTCAGGCAACTTCAGCACCACAGCCGTTTTCAGATAGCCCTCAATGCAAAGGCTCTAGACGCAAATATTGGTGTGAGAGCTAATTCAATCAAGGAAACACTGCATGTTGGTGAAGGGCATATTGAAGAAGAATCAGCCGAGTGGTTCTTGTGGGAGAACAACTCCATTTGGCTCACTAACTTCACACACCATCAGGCTTCCAAGCAGCTCTCAAGGAAACTCAGTTTTCACACTCTATGCTTAGTGCCCTTTGAGTGCCTAGGACTGAAATGAACCTGGTAGAGCATCCCACACAAACGAATGCTCCACATGCGGGTTTCACATGCCACCAACTCCACATTCACAGGCAACTTCAGCGCCACAGCCGTTTTCAGATAGCCCTCAATGCAAAGGCTCTAGACGCAAATATTGGTGTGAGAGCTAATTCAATCAAGGAAACACTGCATGTTGGTGAAGGGCATATTGAAGAACAAGGATCAGCTGAGTGGTTCTTGTGGGAGAACAACTGCATTTGGATCACTAACTTCACACACCATCAGGCTTCCAAGCAGCTCTCCAGGAAACTCAGTTTTCACACTCTATGCTTAGTGCCATTTGAGTTCCTAGGACTGAAATGAAGCTTGGTGAACATTCCACACAAACGAATGCTCCACATGCGGGTTTCACATGCCACCAACTCCACATTCACAGGCAACTTCAGCGCCACAGCCGTTTTCACATAGTCCTCAATGCAAAGGCTCTAGACACAAATATCGGTGTGAGAGCTAATTCAATCAAGGAAACACTGCATGTTGGTGAAGGGCATATTGAAGAAGAATCAGCCGAGTGGTTCTTGTGGGAGAACAACTCCATTTGGATCACTAACTTCACACACCATCAGGCTTCCAAGCAGCTCTCAAGGAAACTCAGTTTTCACACTCTATGCTTAGTGCCCTTTGAGTGCCTAGGACTGAAATGAAGCTTGGTGAACATTCCACACAAACGAATGCTCCACATGCGGGTTTCACATGCCACCAACTCCACATTCACAGGCAACTTCAGCGCCACAGCCGTTTTTACATAGCCCTCAATGCAAAGGCTCTAGACGCAAATATTGGTGTGAGAGCTAATTCAATCAAGGAAACACTGCATGTTGGTGAAGTGCATATTGAAGAAGAATCAGCCGAGTGGTTCTTGTGGGAGAACAACTCCATTTGGCTCACTAACTTCACACACCATCAGGCTTCCAAGCAGCTCTCAAGGAAACTCAGTTTTCACACTCTATGCTTAGTGCTCTTTGAGTGCATTATCTAGAAATAAACCTGTAGAGCATCCCACACAAACGAATGCTCCACATGCGGGTTTCACATGCCACCAACTCCATATTCACAGACAACTTCAGCGCCACAGCCGTTTTCAGATAGCCCTCAATGCAAAGGCTCTAGACGCAAATATTGGTGTGAGAGCTAATTCAATCAAGGAAACACTGCATGTTGGTGAAGAGCATATTGAAGAAGAAGGATCAGCCGAGTGGTTCTTGTGGGAGAACAACTCCATTTGGATCACTAACTTCACACACCATCAGGCTTCCAAGCAGCTCTCAAGGAAACTCAGTTTTCACACTCTATGCTGAGTGCCCTTTGAGTACCTAGGACTGAAATGAAGCTTGGTGAACATTCCACACAAACGAATGCTCCACATGCGGGTTTCACATGCCACCAACTCCACATTCACAGGCAACTTCAGCGCCACAGCCATTTTCACTTAGCCCTCAATGCAAAGGCTCTAGACGCAAATATTGGTGTGAGAGCTAATTCAATCAAGGAAACACTGCATGTTGGTGAAGGGCATATTGAAGAAGAATCAGCCGAGTGGTTCTTGTGGGAGAACAACTGCATTTGGCTCACTAACTTCACACACCATCAGGCTTCCAAGCAGCTCTCAAGGAAACTCAGTTTTCACACTCTATGCTTAGTGCCCTTTGAGTGCCTAGGACTGAAATGAAGCTTGGTGAACATTCCACACAAACGAATGCTCCACATGCAGGTTTCACATGCCACCAACTCCACATTCACAGGCAACGTCAGCGCCACAGCCGTTTTCAGATAGCCCTCAATGCAAAGGCTCTAGACGCAAATATTGGTGTGAGAGCTAATTCAATCAAGGAAACAGTGCATGTTGGTGAAGGGCATATTGAAGAAGGATCAGCCGAGTGGTTCTTGTGGGAGAACAACTCCATTTGGCTCACTAACTTCACACACCATCAGGCTTCCAAGCAGCTATCAAGGAAACTCAGTTTTCACACTCTATGCTTAGTGCCCTTTGAGTGCCTAGGACTGAAATGAAGCTTGGTGAACATTCCACACAAACGAATGCTCCACATGCAGGTTTCACATGCCACCAACTCCACATTCACAGGCAACTTCAGCGCCACAGCCGTTTTTACTTAGCCCTCAATGCAAAGGCTCTAGACGCAAATATTGGTGTGAGAGCTAATTCAATCAAGGAAACACTGCATGTTGGTGAAGGGCATATTGAAGAAGAATCAGCCGAGTGGTTCTTGTGGGAGAACAACTCCATTTGGCTCACTAACTTCACACACCATCAGGCTTCCAAGCAGCTCTCAAGGAAACTCAGTTTTCACACTCTATGCTGAGTGCCCTTTGAGTGCCTAGGACTGAAATGAAGCTTGGTGAACATTCCACACAAACGAATGCTCCACATGCGGGTTTCACATGCCACCAAACCACATTCACAGGCAACTTCAGCGCCACAGCCATTTTACTTAGCCCTCAATGCAAAGGCTCTAGACGCAAATATTGGTGTGAGAGCTAATTCAATCAAGGAAACACTGCATGTTGGTGAAGGGCATATTGAAGAAGAATCAGCCGAGTGGTTCTTGTGGGAGAACAACTCCATTTGGCTCACTAACTTCACACACCATCAGGCTTCCAAGCAGCTCTCAAGGAAACTCAGTTTTCACACTCTATGCTTAGTGCCCTTTGAGTGCCTAGGACTGAAATGAAGCTTGGTGAACATTCCACACAAACGAATGCTCCACATGCAGGTTTCACATGCCACCAACTCCACATTCACAGGCAACGTCAGCGCCACAGCCGTTTTCAGATAGCCCTCAATGCAAAGGCTCTAGACGCAAATATTGGTGTGAGAGCTAATTCAATCAAGGAAACACTGCATGTTGGTGAAGGGCATATTGAAGAAGGATCAGCCGAGTGGTTCTTGTGGGAGAACAACTCCATTTGGCTCACTAACTTCACACACCATCAGGCTTCCAAGCAGCTATCAAGGAAACTCAGTTTTCACACGCTATGTTAGGTGCCCTTTGAGTGCCTAGGACTGAAATGAAGCTTGGTGAACATTCCCACACAAACGAATGCTCCACATGCAGGTTTCACATGCCACCAACTCCACATTCACAGGCAACTTCAGCGCCACAGCCGTTTTTACTTAGCCCTCAATGCAAAGGCTCTAGACGCAAATATTGGTGTGAGAGCTAATTCAATCAAGGAAACACTGCATGTTGGTGAAGGGCATATTGAAGAAGGATCAGCCGAGTGGTTCTTGTGGGAGAACAACTCCATTTGGCTCACTAACTTCACACACCATCAGGCTTCCAAGCAGCTCTCAAGGAAACTCAGTTTTCACACTCTATGCTTAGTGCGCTTTGAGTGCATTATCTAGGAATGAACCTGGTAGAGCATCCCACACAAACGAATGCTCCACATGCGGGGTTTCACATGCCACCAACTCCACATTCTCAGACAACTTCAGCACCACAGCCGTTTTCAGATAGCCCTCAATGCAAAGGCTCTAGATGCAAATATTGGTGTGAGAGCTATTTCAATCAAGGAAACACTGCATGTTGGTGAAGGGCATATTGAAGAAGAATCAGCCGAGTGGTTCTTGTGGGAGAACAACTCCGTTTGGCTCATTAACTTCACACACCATCAGGCTTCCAAGCAGCTCTCAAGGAAACTCAGTTTTCACACTCTATGCTTAGTGCCCTTTGAGTGCATTATCTAGGAATGAACCTGGTAGAGCATCCCACACAAACGAATGCTCCACATGCGGGTTTCACATGCCACCAACTCCACATTCTCAGGCAACTTCAGCACCACAGCCGTTTTCAGATAGCCCTCAATGCAAAGGCTCTAGACGCAAATATTGGTGTGAGAGCTAATTCAATCAAGGAAACACTGCATGTTGGTGAAGGGCATATTGAAGAAGAATCAGCCGAGTGGTTCTTGTGGGAGAACAACTCCATTTGGCGCACTAACTTCACACACCATCAGGCTTCCAAGCAGCTCTCAAGGAAACTCAGTTTTCACACTCTATGCTTAGTGCCCTTTGAGTGCCTAGGACTGAAATGAACCTGGTAGAGCATCCCACACAAATGAATGCTCCACATGCGGGTTTCACATGCCACCAACTCCACATTCACAGGCAACTTCAGCGCCACAGCCGTTTTCAGATAGCCCTCAATGCAAAGGCTCTAGACGCAAATATTGGTGTGAGAGCTAATTCAATCAAGGAAACACTGCATGTTGGTGAAGGGCATATTGAAGAAGAAGGATCAGCCGAGTGGTTCTTGTGGGAGAACAACTCCATTTGGATCACTAACTTCACACACTATCAGGCTTCCAAGCAGCTCTCCAGGAAACTCAGTTTTCACACTCTATGCTTAGTGCCCTTTGAGTTCCTAGGACTGAAATGAAGCTTGGTGAACATTCCACACAAACGAATGCTCCACATGCAGGTTTCACATGCCACCAACTCCACATTCACAGGCAACTTCAGCGCCACACCCGTTTTCAGATAGCCCTCAATGCAAAGGCTCTAGACACAAATATTGGTGTGAGAGCTAATTCAATCAAGGAAACACTGCATGTTGGTGAAGGGCATATTGAAGAAGAATCAGCCGAGTGGTTCTTGTGGAGAACAACTCCATTTGGCTCACTAACTTCACACACCATCAGGCTTCCAAGCAGCTCTCAAGGAAACTCAGTTTTCACACTCTATGCTTAGTGCCCTTTGAGTGCATTATCTAGGAATAAACCTGGTAGAGCATCCCACACAAACAAATGCTCCACATGCGGGTTTCACATGCCACCAACTCCATATTCACAGACAACTTCAGCGCCACAGCCGTTTTCAGATAGCCCTCAATGCAAAGGCTCTAGACGCAAATATTGGTGTGAGAGCTAATTCAATCAAGGAAACACTGCATGTTGGTGAAGGGCATATTGAAGAAGAAGGATCAGCCGAGTGGTTTTTGTGGGAGAACAACTCCATTTGGATCACTAACTTCACACACCATCAGGATTCCAAGCAGCTCTCCAGGAAACTCAGTTTTCACACTCTATGCTTAGTGCCCTCTGAGTGCCTAGGACTGAAATGAAGCTTGGTGAACATTCCACACAAACGAATGCTCCACATGCGGGTTTCACATGCCACCAACTCCACATTCACAGGCAACTTCAGCGCCACAGCGGTTTTCACATAGCCCTCAATGCAAAGGCTCTAGACGCAAATATTGGTGTGAGAGCTATTTCAATCAAGGAAACACTGCATGTTGGTGAAGGGCATATTGAAGAAGAAGGATCAGCCGAGTGGTTCTTGTGGGAGAACAACTCCATTTGGATCACTAACTTCACACACCATCAGGCTTCCAAGCAGCTCTCAAGGAAACTCAGTTTTCACACTCTATGCTTAGTGCCCTTTGAGTGCCTAGGACTGAAATGAAGCTTGGTGAACATTCCACACAAACGAATGCTCCACATGCGGGTTTCACATGCCACCAACTCCACATTCACAGGCAACTTCAGCGCCAGAGCCGTTTTTACTTAGCCCTCAATGCAAAGGCTCTAGACGCAAATATTGGTGTGAGAGCTAATTCAATCAAGGAAACACTGCATGTTGGTGAAGGGCATATTGAAGAAGAATCAGCCGAGTGGTTCTGTGGGAGAACAACTCCATTTGGCTCACTAACTTCACACACCATCAGGCTTCCAAGCAGCTCTCAAGGAAACTCAGTTTTCACACTCTATGCTTAGTGCCCTTTGAGTGCCTAGGACTGAAATGAAGCTTGGTGAACATTCCACACAAACGAATGCTCCACATGCAGGTTTCACATGCACCAACTCCACATTCACAGGCAACTTCAGCGCCACAGCCGTTTTCAGATAGCCCTCAATGCAAAGGCTCTAGACGCAAATATTGGTGTGAGAGCTAATTCAATCAAGGAAACACTGCATGTTGGTGAAGGGCATATTGAAGAAGGATCAGCCGAGTGGTTCTTGTGGGAGAACAACTCCATTTGGCTCACTAACTTCACACACCATCAGGCTTCCAAGCAGCTCTCAAGGAAACTCAGTTTTCACACTCTATGCTTAGTGCCCTTTGAGTGCATTATCTAGGAATGAACCTGGTAGAGCATCCCACACAAACGAATGCTCCACATGCGGGTTTCACATGCCACCAACTCCATATTCACAGGCAACTTCAGCGCCGCAGCCGTTTTCAGATAGCCCTCAATGCAAAGGCTCTAGACGCAAATATTGGTGTGACAGCTAATTCAATCAAGGAAACACTGCATGTTGGTGAAGGGCATATTGATGAAGAATCAGCCGAGTGGTTCTTGTGGGAGAACAACTCCATTTGGCTCACTAACTTCACACACCATCAGGCTTCCAAGCAGCTCTCAAGGAAACTCAGTTTTCACACTCTATGCTTAGTGCCCTTTGAGTGCATTATCTAGGAATGAACCTGGTAGAGCATCCCACACAAACGAATGCTCCACATGCGGGTTTCACATGCCACCAACTCCACATTCACAGGCAACTTCAGCGCCACAGCCGTTTTCAGATAGCCCTCAATGCAAAGGCTCTAGACGCAAATATTGGTGTGAGAGCTAATTCAATCAAGGAAACACTGCATGTTGGTGAAGGGCATATTGAAGAAGAATCAGCCGAGTGGTTCTTGTGGGAGAACAACTCCATTTGGCTCACTAACTTCACACACCATCAGGCTTCCAAGCAGCTCTCAAGGAAACTCAGTTTTCACACTCTATGCTTAGTGCCCTTTGTGTGCATTATCTAGGAAGGAACCTGGTAGAGCATCCCACACAAACGAATGCTCCACATGCGGGTTTCACATGCCACCAACTCCACATTCTCAGGCAACTTCTACAGCCGTTTTCAGATAGCCCTCAATGCAAAGGCTCTAGACGCAAATATTGGTGTGAGAGCTATTTCAATCAAGGAAACACTGCATGTTGGTGAAGGGCATATTGAAGAAGAATCAGCCGAGTGGTTCTTGTGGGAGAACAACTCCATTTGGCTCACTAACTTCACACACCATCAGGCTTCCAAGCAGCTCTCAAGGAAACTCAGTTTTCACACTCTATGCTTAGTGCCCTTTGAGTGCCTAGGACTGAAATGAACCTGGTAGAGCATCCCACACAAATGAATGCTCCACATGCGGGTTTCACATGCCACCAACTCCACATTCTCAGGCAACTTCAGCACCACAGCCGTTTTCACAAAGCCCTCAATGCAAAGGCTCTAGACGCAAATATTGGTGTGAGAGCTAATTCAATCAAGGAAACACTGCATGTTGGTGAAGGGCATATTGAAGAAGAAGGATCAGCCGAGTGGTTCTTGTGGGAGAACAACTCCATTTGGATCACTAACTTCACACACCATCAGGCTTCCAAGCAGCTCTCCAGGAAACTCAGTTTTCACACTCTATGCTTAGTGCCCTTTGAGTTCCTAGGACTGAAAGGAAGCTTGGTGAACATTCCACTCAAACGAATGCTCCACATGCGGGTTTCACATGCCACCAACTCCACATCCACAGGCAACTTCAGCGCCACAGCGGTTTTCACATAGCCCTCAATGCAAAGGCTCTAGACGCAAATATTGGTGTGAGAGCTAATTCAATCAAGGAAACACTGCATGTTGGTGAAGGGCATATTGAAGAAGAATCAGCCGAGTGGTTCTTGTGGGAGAACAACTCCATTTGGCTCACTAACTTCACACACCATCAGGCTTCCAAGCAGCTCTCAAGGAAACTCAGTTTTCACACTCTATGCTTAGTGCCCTTTGTGTGCCTAGGACTGAAATGAAGCTTGGTGAAGATCCCTCACAAACGAATGCTCCACATGCGGGTTTCACATGCCACCAACTCCACATTCACAGGCAACTTCAGCGCCACAGCCGTTTTCAGATAGCCCTCAATGCAAAGGCTCAAGACGCAAATATTGGTGTGAGAGCTAATTCAATCAAGGAAACACTGCATGTTGGTGAAGGGCATATTGAAGAAGGATCAGCCTTGTGGTTCTTGTGGGAGAACAACTCCATTTGGCTCACTAACTTCACACACCATCAGGCTTCCAAGCAGCTCTCAAGGAAACTCAGTTTTCACACTCTATGCTTAGTGCCCTTTGTGTGCTTTATCTAGGAATGAACCTGGTAGAGCATCCCACACAAACGAATGCTCCACATGCGGGTTTCACATGCCACCAACTCCACATTCACAGGCAACTTCAGCGCCACAGCCGTTTTCACATAGCCCTCAATGCAAAGGCTCTAGACGCAAATATTGGTGTGAGAGCTATTTCAATCAAGGAAACACTGTATGTTGGTGAAGGGCATATTGAAGAAGGATCAGCCGAGTGGTTCTTGTGGGAGAACAACTCCATTTGGCTCACTAACTTCACACACCATCAGGCTTCCAAGCAGCTCTCAAGGAAACTCAGTTTTCACACTCTATGCTTAGTGCCCTTTGAGTGCATTATCTAGGAATGAACCTGGTAGAGCATCCCACACAAACGAATGCTCCACATGCGGGTTTCACATGCCACCAACTCCACATTCACAGGCAACTTCAGCGCCACAGCCGTTTTCAGATAGCCCTCAATGCAAAGGCTCTAGACGCAAATATTGGTGTGAGAGCTAATTCAATCAAGGAAACACTGCATGTTGGTGAAGGGCATATTGAAGAAGAATCAGCCGAGTGGTTCTTGTGGGAGAACAACTCCATTTGGCTCACTAACTTCACACACCATCAGGCTTCCAAGCAGCTCTCAAGGAAACTCAGTTTTCACACTCTATGCTTAGTGCCCTTTGAGTGCCTAGGACTGAAATGAAGCTTGGTGAACATTCCACACAAACGAATGCTCCACATGCGGGTTTCACATGCCACCAACTCCACATTCACAGGCAACTTCAGCGCCACAGCCGTTTTCACATAGCCCTCAATGCAAAGGCTCTAGACGCAAATATTTGTGTGAGAGCTAATTCAATCAAGGAAACACTGCATGTTGGTGAAGGGCATATTGAAGAAGAATCAGCCGAGTGGTTCTTGTGGGAGAACAACTCCATTTGGCTCACTAACTTCACACACCATCAGGCTTCCAAGCAGCTCTCAAGGAAACTCAGTTTTCACACTCTATGCTTAGTGCCCTTTGAGTGCCTAGGACTGAAATGAAGCTTGGTGAGCATGCCACACAAACGAATGCTCCACATGCAGGTTTCACATGCCACCAACTCCAAATTCACAGGCAACTTCAGCGCCACAGCCGTTTTCAGATAGCCCTCAATGCAAAGGCTCTAGACGCAAATACTGGTGTGAGAGCTAATTCAATCAAGGAAACACTGCATGTTGGTGAAGGGCATATTGAAGAAGGATCAGCCGAGTGGTTCTTGTGGGAGAACAACTCCATTTGGCTCACTAACTTCACACACCATCAGGCTTCCAAGCAGCTCTCAAGGAAACTCAGTTTTCACACTCTATGCTTAGTGCCCTTTGAGTGCATTATCTAGGAATGAACCTGGTAGAGCATCCCACACAAACGAATGCTCCACATGCGGGTTTCACATGCCACCAACTCCACATTCACAGACAACTTCAGCGCCACAGCCGTTTTCAGATAGCCCTCAATGCAAAGGCTCTAGACGCAAATATTGGTGTGAGAGCTAATTCAATCAAGGAAACACTGCATGTTGGTGATATGAAGAAGAATCAGCCGAGTGGTTCTTGTGGGAGAACAACTCCATTTGGCCTCACTAACTTCACACACCATCAGGCTTCCAAGCAGCTCTCAAGGAAACTCAGTTTTCACACTCTATGCTTAGTGCCCTTTGAGTGCCTAGGACTGAAATGAAGCTTGGTGAACATTCCACACAAACGAATGCTCCACATGCGGGTTTCACATGCCAACCAACTCCACATTGACAGGCAACTTCAGCGCCACAGCCGTTTTCACATAGCCCTCAATGCAAAGGCTCTAGACGCAAATATTGGTGTGAGAGCTAATTCAATCAAGGAAACACTGCATGTTGGTGAAAGGCATATTGAAGAAGAAGGATCAGCCGAGTGGTTCTTGTGGGAGAACAACTCCATTTGGCTCACTAACTTCACACACCATCAGGCTTCCAAGCAGCTCTCAAGGAAACTCAGTTTTCACACTCTATGCTTAGTGCCCTTTGAGTGCATTATGTAGGAATGAACCTGGTAGAGCATCCCACACAAAACGAATGCTCCACATGCGGGTTTCACATGCCACCAACTCCACATTCAACAGGCAACTTCAGCGCCACAGCCGTTTTCACATAGCCCTCAATGCAAAGGCTCTAGACGCAAATATTGGTGTGTGAGAGCTAATTCAATCAAGGAAACCACTGCATGTTGGTAAAGGGCATATTGAAGAAGGATCAGCACGAGTGGTTCTTGTGGAGAACAACTCCATTTGGCTCACTAACTTCACACACACCATCAGGCTTCCAAGCAGCTCTCAAGGAAACTCAGTTTTCACACTCTATGCTTAGTGCCCTTTGTGTGCCTAGGACTGAAATGAAGCTTGGTGAAGATCCCTCACAAACGAATGCTCCACATGCGGGTTTCACATGCCACCAACTCCACATTCACAGGCAACTTCAGCGCCACAGCCGTTTTCAGATAGCCCTCAATGCAAAGGCTCAAGACGCAAATATTGGTGTGAGAGCTAATTCAATCAAGGAAACACTGCATGTTGGTGAAGGGCATATTGAAGAAGGATCAGCCGAGTGGTTCTTGTGGGAGAACAACTCCATTTGGATCACTAACTTCACACACCATCAGGCTTCCAAGCAGCTCTCAAGGAAACTCAGTTTTCACACTCTATGCTTAGTGCCCTTTGAGTGCATTATCTAGGAATGAACCTGGTAGAGCATCCCACACAAGCGAATGCTCCACATGCGGGTTTCACATGCCACCAACTCCACAATTCAGGCAACTTCAGCGCCACAGCCGTTTTCACATAGCCCTCAATGCAAAGGTTCTAGACGCAAATATGGTGTGAGAGCTAATTCAATCAAGGAAACACTGCATGTTGGTGAAGGGCATATTGAAGAAGAATCAGCCGAGTGGTTCTTGTGGGGAGAACAAACTCCATTTGGCTCACTAACTTCACACAACATCAGGCTTCCAAGCAGCTCTCAAGGAAACTCAGCTTTCACACTCTATGCTTAGTGCCTTTGATGTGCATTATCTAGGAATGAACCTGGTAGAGCATCCCACACAAACGAATGCTCTACATGCGGGTTTCACATGCCACCAACTCCACATTCACAGGCAACTTCAACGCCACAGCCGTTTTTCACATAGCCCTCAATGCAAGGCTCTAGACACAAATATTGGTGTGAGAGCTAATTAAATCAAGGAAACACTGTATGTTGGTGAAGGGCATATTGAAGAAGAATCAGCCGAGTGGTTCTTGTGGGAGAACAACTCCATTTGGCTCACTAACTTCACACACCATCAGGCTTCCAAGCAGCTCTCAAGGAAACTCAGTTTTCACACTCTATGCTTAGTGCCCTTTGAGTGCATTATCTAGGAAAGAACTGGTAGAGCATCCCCACACAAACGAATGCTCCACATGCGGGTTTCACATGCCACCAACTCCACATTCACAGACAACTTCAGCGCCACAGCCCTTTTCAGATAGCCCTCAATGCAAAGGCTCTAGACGCAAATATTGGTGTGAGAGCTAATTCAATCAAGGAAACACTGCATGTTGGTGAAGGGCATATTGAAGAAGAATCAGCCGAGTGGTTCTTGTGGGAGAACAACTCCATTTGGCTCACTAACTTCACACACCATCAGGCTTCCAAGCAGCTCTCCAAGGAAACTCAGTTTTCACACTCTATGCTTAGTGCCCTTTGAGTGCATTATCTAGGAATGAACCTGGTAGAGCATCCCACACAAACGAATGCTCCACATGCGGGTTTCACATGCCACCAACTCCACATTCACAGACAACTTCAGCGCCACAGCCCTTTTCAGATAGCCCTCAATGCAAAGGCTCTAGACGCAAATATTGGTGTGAGAGCTAATTCAATCAAGGAAAACACTGCATGTTGGTGAAGGGCATATTGAAGAAGAATCAGCCGAGTGGTTCTTGTGGGAGAACAACTCCATTTGGCTCACTAACTTCACACACCATCAGGCTTCCAAGCAGCTCTCAAGGAAACTCAGTTTTCACACTCTATGCTTAGTGCCCTTTGAGTGCATTATCTAGGAATGAACTGGTAGAGCATCCCACACAAACGAATGCTCCACATGCGAGTTTTCACATGCCACCAACTCCACATTCACAGGCAACTTCAGCGCCACAGCCGTTTTCGGATAGCCCTCAATGCAAAGGCTCTAGACGCAAATATTGGTGTGAGAGCTAATTCAATCAAGGAAACACTGCATGTTGGTGAAGGGCATATTGAAGAAGAATCAGCCGAGTGAGTTCTTGTGGGAGAACAACTCATTTGGCTCACTAACTTCACACACCATCAGGCTTCCAAGCAGCTCTCAAGGAAACTCAGTTTTCACACTCTATGCTTAGTGCCCTTGAGTGCCTAGGACTGAAATGAACCTGGTAGAGCATCCCCACACAAACGAATGCTCCACATGCGGGTTTTCACATGCCACCAACTCCACATTCACAGCAACTTCAGCGCCACAGCCATTTTCACATAGCCCTCAATGCAAAGGCTCTAGACGCAAATATTGGTGTGAGAGCTAATTCAATCAAGGAAACACTGCATGTTGGTGAAGGGGCATATTGAAGAAGAAGGATCAGCCGAGTGGTTCTTGTGGGAGAACAACTCCATTTGGCTCACTAACTTCACACACCATCAGGCTTCCAAGCAGCTCTCCAGGAAACTCAGGTTTTCACACTCTATGCTTAGTGCCCTTTGAGTTCCTAGGACTGAAATGAAGCTTGGTGAACATTCCACACAAACGAATGCCTCCACATGCGGGTTTCACATGCCACCAACTCCACATTCTCAGGCAACTTCAGCGCCACAGCCGTTTTCACATAGCCCTCAATGCAAAGGCTCTAGACACAAATATTGGTGTGAGAGCTACTTCAATCAAGGAAACACTGCATGTTGGTGAAGGGCATATTGAAGAAGAATCAGCCGAGTGGTTCTTGTGGGAGAACAACTCCATTTGGCTCACTAACTTCACACACCATCAGGCTTCCAAGCAGCTCTCAAGGAAACTCAGTTTTCACACTCTATGCTTAGTGCCCTTTGAGTGCCTAGGACTGAAATGAAGCTTGGTGAAACATTCCACACAAACGAATGCTCCACATGCGGGTTTCACATGCCACCAACTCCACATTCACAGGCAACTTCAGCGCCACAGCCGTTTTCACATAGCCCTCAATGCAAAGGCTCTAGACGCAAATATTGGTGTGAGAGCTAATTCAATCAAGGAAACACTGCATGTTGGTGAAAGGCATATTGAAGAAGAAGGATCAGCCGAGTGGTTCTTGTGGGAGAACAACTCCATTTGGCTCACTAACTTCACACACCATCAGGCTTCCAAGCAGCTCTCAAGGAAACTCAGTTTTCACACTCTATGCTTAGTGCCCTTTGAGTGCATTATCTAGGAATGAACCTGGTAGAGCATCCCACACAAACGAATGCTCCACATGCGGGTTTCACATGCCACCAACTCCACATTCACAGGCAACTTCAGCGCCACAGCCGTTTTCAGATAGCCCTCAATGCAAAGGCTCTAGACGCAAATATTGGTGTGAGAGCTAATTCAATCAAGGAAACACTGCATGTTGGTGAAGGGCATATTGAAGAAGAATCAGCCGAGTGGTTCTTGTGGGAGAACAACTCCATTTGGCTCACTAACTTCACACACCATCAGGCTTCCAAGCAGCTCTCAAGGAAACTCAGTTTTCACACTCTATGCTTAGTGCCCTTTGAGTGCATTATCTAGGAATGAACCTGGTAGAGCAACCCACACAAACGAATGCTCCACATGCGGGTTTCACATGCCACCAACTCCACATTCACAGACAACTTCAGTGCCACAGCCGTTTTCAGATAGCCCTCAATGCAAAGGCTCTAGACGCAAATATTGGTGTGAGAGCTAATTCAATCAAGGAAACACTGCATGTTGGTGAAGGGCATATTGAAGAAGAAGGATCAGCCGAGTGGTTCTTGTGGGAGAACAACTCCATTTGGCTCACTAACTTCACACACCATCAGGCTTCCAAGCAGCTCTCCAGGAAACTCAGTTTTCACACTCTATGCTTAGTGCCCTTAGAGTTCCTAGGACTGAAATGAAGCTTGGTGAACATTCCACACAAACGAATGCTCCACATGCGGGTTTCACATGCCACCAACTCCACATTCTCAGGCAACTTCAGCGCCACAGCCGTTTTCACATAGCCCTCAATGCAAAGGCTCTAGACGCAAATATTGGTGTGAGAGCTAATTCAATCAAGGAAACACTGCATGTTGGTGAAGGGCATATTGAAGAAGAATCAGCCGAGTGGTTCTTGTGGGAGAACAACTCCATTTGGCTCACTAACTTCACACACCATCAGGCTTCCAAGCAGCTCTCAAGGAAACTCAGTTTTCACACTCTATGCTTAGTGCCCTTTGAGTGCATTATCTAGGAATGAACGTGGTAGAGCATCCCACACAAACGAATGCTCCACATGCGGGTTTCACATGCCACCAACTCCACATTCACAGACAACTTCAGCGCCACAGCCGTTTTCACATAGCCCTCAATGCAAAGGCTCTAGACGCAAATATTGGTGTGAGAGCTAATTCAATCAAGGAAACACTGCATGTTGGTGAAGGGCATATTGAAGAAGAATCAGCCGAGTGGTTCTTGTGGGAGAACAACTCCATTTGGCTCACTAACTTCACACACCATCAGGCTTCCAAGCAGCTCTCAAGGAAACTCAGTTTTCACACTCTATGCTTAGTGCGCTTTGAGTGCATTATCTAGGAATGAACCTGGTAGAGCATCCCACACAAACGAATGCTCCACATGCGGGTTTCACATGCCACCAACTCCACATTCACAGACAACTTCAGCGCCACAGCCGTTTTCAGATAGCCCTCAATGCAAAGGCTCTAGACGCAAATATTGGTGTGAGAGCTAATTCAATCAAGGAAACACTGCATGTTGGTGAAGGGCATATTGAAGAAGAATCAGCCGAGTGGTTCTTGTGGGAGAACAACTCCATTTGGCTCACTAACTTCACACACCATCAGGCTTCCAAGCAGCTCTCAAGGAAACTCAGTTTTCACACTCTATGCTTAGTGCCCTTTGTGTGCATTATCTAGGAATGAACCTGGTAGAGCATCCCACACAAACGAATGCTCCACATGCGGGTTTCACATGCCACCAACTCCACATTCACAGGCAACTTCAGCGCCACAGCCGTTTTCACATAGCCCTCAATGCAAAGGCTCTAGACGCAAATATTGGTGTGAGAGCCAATTCAATCAAGGAAACACTGCATGTTGGTGAAGGGCATATTGAAGAAGAATCAGCCGAGTGGTTCTTGTGGGAGAACAACTCCATTTGGCTCACTAACTTCACACACCATCAGGCTTCCAAGCAGCTCTCAAGGAAACTCAGTTTTCACACTCTATGCTTAGTGCCCTTTGAGTGCCTAGGAGTGAAATGAAGCTTGGTGAACATCCCACACAAACGAATGCTCCACATGCGGGTTTCACATGCCACCAACTCCACATTCACAGGCAACTTCAGTGCCACAGCCATTTTCACATAGCCCTCAATTCAAAGGCTCTAGATGCAAATATTTGTGTGAGAGCTAATTCAATCAAGGAAACACTGCATGTTGGTGAAGGGCATATTGAAGAAGAATCAGCCGAGTGGTTCTTGTGGGAGAACAACTCCATTTGGCTCACTAACTTCACACACCATCAGGCTTCCAAGCAGCTCTCAAGGAAACTCAGTTTTCACACTCTATGCTTAGTGCCCTTTGAGTGCCTAGGACTGAAATGAAGCTTGGTGAACATTCCACACAAACGAATGCTCCACATGCGGGTTTCACATGCCACCAACTCCACATTCACAGGCAACTTCAGCGCCACAGCCGTTTTCACATAGCCCTCAATGCAAAGGCTCTAGACGCAAATATTGGTGTGAGAGCTAATTCAATCAAGGAAACACTGCATGTTGGTGAAGGGCATATTGAAGAAGAATCAGCCGAGTGGTTCTTGTGGGAGAACAACTCCATTTGGCTCACTAACTTCACACACCATCAGGCTTCCAAGCAGCTCTCAAGGAAACTCAGTTTTCACACTCTATGCTTAGTGCCCTTTGAGTGCCTAGGACTGAAATGAAGCTTGGTGAGCATGCCACACAAACGAATGCTCCACATGCAGGTTTCACATGCCACCAACTCCACATTCACAGGCAACTTCAGCGCAACAGCCGTTTTCACATAGCCCTCAATGCAAAGGCTCTAGACGCAAATACTGGTGTGAGAGCTAATTCAATCAAGGAAACACTGCATGTTGGTGAAGGGCATATTGAAGAAGGATCAGCCGAGTGGTTCTTGTGGGAGAACAACTCCATTTGGCTCACTAACTTCACACACCATCAGGCTTCCAAGCAGCTCTCAAGGAAACTCAGTTTTCACACTCTATGCTTAGTGCCCTTTGAGTGCATTATCTAGGAATGAACCTGGTAGAGCATCCCACACAAACGAATGCTCCACATGCGGGTTTCACATGCCACCAACTCCACATTCACAGGCAACTTCAGCGCCACAGCCGTTTTCAGATAGCCCTCAATGCAAAGGCTCTAGACGCAAATATTGGTGTGAGAGCTAATTCAATCAAGGAAACACTGCATGTTGGTGAAGGGCATATTGAAGAAGAATCAGCCGAGTGGTTCTTGTGGGAGAACAACTCCATTTGGATCACTAACTTCACACACCATCAGGCTTCCAAGCAGCTCTCAAGGAAACTCAGTTTTCACACTCTATGCTTAGTGCCCTTTGAGTGCATTATCTAGGAATGAACCTGGTAGAGCATCCCACACAAACGAATGCTCCACATGCGGGTTTCACATGCCACCAACTCCACATTCACAGGCAACTTCAGTGCCACAGCCGTTTTCAGATAGCCCTCAATGCAAAGGCTCTAGACGCAAATATTGGTGTGAGAGCTAATTCAATCAAGGAAACACTGCATGTTGGTGAAGGGCATATTGAAGAAGAAGGATCAGCCGAGTGGTTCTTGTGGGAGAACAACTCCATTTGGCTCACTAACTTCACACACCATCAGGCTTCCAAGCAGCTCTCCAGGAAACTCAGTTTTCACACTCTATGCTTAGTGCCCTTTGAGTTCCTAGGACTGAAATGAAGCTTGGTGAACATTCCACACAAACGAATGCTCCACATGCGGGTTTCACATGCCACCAACTCCACATTCTCAGGCAACTTCAGCGCCACAGCCGTTTTCACATAGCCCTCAATGCAAAGGCTCTAGACGCAAATATTGGTGTGAGAGCTAATTCAATCAAGGAAACACTGCATGTTGGTGAAGGGCATATTGAAGAAGAATCAGCCGAGTGGTTCTTGTGGGAGAACAACTCCATTTGGCTCACTAACTTCACACACCATCAGGCTTCCAAGCAGCTCTCAAGGAAACTCAGTTTTCACACTCTATGCTTAGTGCACTTTGAGTGCATTATCTAGGAATGAACGTGGTAGAGCATCCCACACAAACGAATGCTCCACATGCGGGTTTCACATGCCACCAACTCCACATTCACAGACAACTTCAGCGCCACAGCCGTTTTCAGATAGCCCTCAATGCAAAGGCTCTAGACGCAAATATTGGTGTGAGAGCTAATTCAATCAAGGAAACACTGCATGTTGGTGAAGGGCATATTGAAGAAGGATCAGCCGAGTGGTTCTTGTGGGAGAACAACTCCATTTGGCTCACTAACTTCACACACCATCAGGCTTCCAAGCAGCTCTCAAGGAAACTCAGTTTTCACACTCTATGCTTAGTGCCCTTTGAGTGCATTATCTAGGAATGAACCTGGTAGAGCATCCCACACAAACGAATGCTCCACATGCGGGTTTCACATGCCACCAACTCCACATTCACAGACAACTTCAGCGCCACAGCCGTTTTCAGATAGCCCTCAATGCAAAGGCTCTAGACGCAAATATTGGTGTGAGAGCTAATTCAATCAAGGAAACACTGCATGTTGGTGAAGGGCATATTGAAGAAGAATCAGCCGAGTGGTTCTTGTGGGAGAACAACTCCATTTGGCTCACTAACTTCACACACCATCAGGCTTCCAAGCAGCTCTCAAGGAAACTCAGTTTTCACACTCTATGCTTAGTGCCCTTTGTGTGCATTATCTAGGAATGAACCTGGTAGAGCATCCCACACAAACGAATGCTCCACATGCGGGTTTCACATGCCACCAACTCCACATTCACAGGCAACTTCAGCGCCACAGCCGTTTTCACATAGCCCTCAATGCAAAGGCTCTAGACGCAAATATTGGTGTGAGAGCTAATTCAATCAAGGAAACACTGCATGTTGGTGAAGGGCATATTGAAGAAGAATCAGCCGAGTGGTTCTTGTGAGAGAACAACTCCATTTGGCTCACTAACTTCACACACCATCAGGCTTCCAAGCAGCTCTCAAGGAAACTCAGTTTTCACACTCTATGCTTAGTGCCCTTTGAGTGCCTAGGAGTGAAATGAAGCTTGGTGAACATCCCACACAAACGAATGCTCCACATGCGGGTTTCACATGCCACCAACTCCACATTCACAGGCAACTTCAGCGCCACAGCCATTTTCACATAGCCCTCAATTCAAAGGCTCTAGATGCAAATATTGGTGTGAGAGCTAATTCAATCAAGGAAACACTGCATGTTGGTGAAGGGCATATTGAAGAAGAATCAGCCGAGTGGTTCTTGTGGGAGAACAACTCCATTTGGATCACTAACTTCACACACCATCAGGCTTCCAAGCAGCTCTCAAGGAAACTCAGTTTTCACACTCTATGCTTAGTGCCCTTTGTGTGCATTATCTAGGAATGAACCTGGTAGAGCATCCCACACAAACGAATGCTCCACATGCGGGTTTCACATGCCACCAACTCCACATTCACAGGCAACTTCAGCGCCACAGCCGTTTACACATAGCCCTCAATGCAAAGGCTCTAGACGCAAATATTGGTGTGAGAGCTAATTCAATCAAGGAAACACTGTATGTTGGTGAAGGGCATATTGAAGAAGGATCAGCCGAGTGGTTCTTGTGGGAGAACAACTCCATTTGGCTCACTAACTTCACACACCATCAGGCTTCCAAGCAGCTCTCAAGGAAACTCAGTTTTCACACTCTATGCTTAGTGCCCTTTGAGTGCATTATCTAGGAATGAACCTGGTAGAGCATCCCACACAAACGAATGCTCCACATGCGGGTTTCACATGCCACCAACTCCACATTCACAGACAACTTCAGCGCCACAGCCGTTTTCAGATAGCCCTCAATGCAAAGGCTCTAGACGCAAATATTGGTGTGAGAGCTAATTCAATCAAGGAAACACTGCATGTTGGTGAAGGGCATATTGAAGAAGAATCAGCCGAGTGGTTCTTGTGGGAGAACAACTCCATTTGGCTCACTAACTTCACACAACATCAGGCTTCCAAGCAGCTCTCAAGGAAACTCAGTTTTCACACTCTATGCTTAGTGCCCTTTGAGTGCCTAGGACTGAAATGAAGCTTGGTGAACATTCCACACAAACGAATGCTCCACATGCGGGTTTCACATGCCACCAACTCCACATTCACAGGCAACTTCAGCGCCACAGCCGTTTTCAGATAGCCCTCAATGCAAAGGCTCTAGACGCAAATATTGGTGTGAGAGCTAATTCAATCAAGGAAACACTGCATGTTGGTGAAGGGCATATTGAAGAAGAATCAGCCGAGTGGTTCTTGTGGAAGAACAACTCCATTTGGATCACTAACTTCACACACCATCAGGCTTCCAAGCAGCTCTCAAGGAAACTCAGTTTTCACACTCTATGCTTAGTGCCCTTTGAGTGCCTAGGACTGAAATGAAGCTTGGTGAGCATGCCACACAAACGAATGCTCCACATGCAGGTTTCACATGCCACCAACTCCACATTCACAGGCAACTTCAGTGCCACAGCCGTTTTCAGATAGCCCTCAATGCAAAGGCTCTAGACGCAAATATTGGTGTGAGAGCTAATTCAATCAAGGAAACACTGCATGTTGGTGAAGGGCATATTGAAGAAGAATCAGCCGAGTGGTTCTTGTGGGAGAACAACTCCATTTGGCTCACTAACTTCACACACCATCAGGCTTCCAAGCAGCTCTCAAGGAAACTCAGTTTTCACACTCTATGCTTAGTGCCCTTTGAGTGCATTATGTAGGAATGAACCTGGTAGAGCATCCCACACAAACGAATGCTCCACATGCGGGTTTCACATGCCACCAACTCCACATTCACAGACAACTTCAGCAACACAGCCATTTTCACATAGCCCTCAATGCAAAGGCTCTAGACGCAAATATTGGTGTGAGAGCTAATTCAATCAAGGAAACACTGCATGTTGGTGAAGGGCATATTGAAGAAGAATCAGCCGAGTGGTTCTTGTGGGAGAACAACTCCATTTGGCTCACTAACTTCACACACCATCAGGCTTCCAAGCAGCTCTCAAGGAAACTCAGTTTTCACACTCTATGCTTAGTGCCCTTTGAGTGCATTATCTAGGAATGAACCTGATAGAGCATCCCACACAAACGAATGCTCCACATGCGGGTTTCACATGCCACCAACTCCACATTCACAGACAACTTCAGCGCCACAGCCCTTTTCAGATAGCCCTCAATGCAAAGGCTCTAGATGCAAATATTGGTGTGAGAGCTAATTCAATCAAGGAAACACTGCATGTTGGTGAAGGGCATATTGAAGAAGAATCAGCCGAGTGGTTCTTGTGGGAGAACAACTCTTTTTGGCTCACTAACTTCACACACCATCAGGCTTCCAAGCAGCTCTCAAGGAAACTCAGTTTTCACACTCTATGCTTAGTGCCCTTTGAGTGCCTAGGACTGAAATGAAGCTTGGTGAGCATCCCACACAAACGAATGCTCCACATGCGGGTTTCACATGCCACCAACTCCACATTCACAGGCAACTTCACAGCCACAGCCGTTTTCAGATAGCCCTCAATGCAAAGGCTCTAGAGGCAAATATTGGTGTGAGAGCTAATTCAATCAAGGAAACACTGCATGTTGGTGAAGGGCATATTGAAGAAGAAGGATCAGCCGAGTGGTTCTTGTGGGAGAACAACTCCATTTGGCTCACTAACTTCACACACCATCAGGCTTCCAAGCAGCTCTCAAGGAAACTCAGTGTTCACATTCTATGCTTAGTGCCCTTTGAGTGCCTAGGACTAAAATGAAGCTTGGTGAGCATCCCACACAAACGAATGCTCCACATGCGGGTTTCACATGCCACCAACTCCACATTCACAAGCAACTTCAGCGCCACAGCCGTTTTCAGATAGCCCTCAATGCAAAGGCTCTAGACGCAAATATTGGTGTGAGAGCTAATTCAATCAAGGAAACACTGCATGTTGGTGAAGGGCATATTGAAGAAGAAGGATCAGCCGAGTGGTTCTTGTGGGAGAACAACTCCATTTGGATCACTAACTTCACACACCATCAGGCTTCCAAGCAGCTCTCAAGGAAACTCAGTTTTCACACTCTATGCTTAGTGCCCTTTGAGTGCCTAGGACTGAAATGAAGCTTGGTGAACATCCCACACAAACGAATGCTCCACATGCAGGTTTCACATGCCACCAACTCCACATTCACAGGCAACTTCAGCGCCACAGCCGTTTTCAGATAGCCCTCAATGCAAAGGCTCTAGACGCAAATATTGGTGTGAGAGCTAATTCAATCAAGGAAACACTGCATGTTGGTGAAGGGCATATTGAAGAAGGATCAGCCGAGTGGTTCTTGTGGGAGAACAACTCCATTTGGCTCACTAACTTCACACACCATCAGGCTTCCAAGCAGCTCTCAAGGAAACTCAGTTTTCACACTCTATGCTTAGTACCCTTTGAGTGCATTATCTAGGAATGAACCTGGTACAGCATCCCACACAAACGAATGCTCCACATGCGGGTTTCACATGCCACCAACTCCACATTCACAGGCAACTTCAGCGCCACAGCCGTTTTCACATGACCTTCAATGCAAAGGGTCTAGACTCAAATACTGGTGTGAGAGCTAATGCAATCAAGGAAACAATGCATGTTGGTGAAGGGCATATTGAAGAAGAATCAGCCGAGTGGTTCTTGTGGGAGAACAACTCCATTTGGCTCACTAACTTCACACACCATCAGGCTTCCAAGCAGCTCTCAAGGAAACTCAGTTTTCACACTCTATGCTTAGTGCCCTTTGAGTGCCTAGGACTGAAATGAACCTGGTAGAGCATCCCACACAAATGAATGCTACACATGCGGGTTTCACATGCCACCAACTCCACATTCACAGGCAACTTCAGCGCCACAGCCGTTTTCACATAGCCCTCAATGCAAAGGCTCTAGACGCAAATATTGGTGTGAGAGCTAATTCAATCAAGGAAACACTGCATGTTGGTGAAGGGCATATTGAAGAAGAATCAGCCGAGTGGTTCTTGTGGGACAACAACTCCATTTGGCTCACTAACTTCACACACCATCAGGCTTCCAAGCAGCTCTCAAGGAAACTCAGTTTTCACACTCTATGCTTAGTGCCCTTTGAGTGCATTATCTAGGAATGAACCTGGTAGAGCATCCCACACAAACGAATGCTCCACATGCGGGTTTCACATGCCACCAACTCCACATTCACAGACAACTTCAGCGCCACAGCCGTTTTCAGATAGCCCTCAATGCAAAGGCTCTAGACGCAAATATTGGTGTGAGAGCTAATTCAATCAAGGAAACACTGCATGTTGGTGAAGGGCATATTGAAGAAGAATCAGCCGAGTGGTTCTTGTGGGAGAACAACTCCATTTGGCTCACTAACTTCACACACCATCAGGCTTCCAAGCAGCTCTCAAGGAAACTCAGTTTTCACACTCTATGCTTAGTGCCCTTTGAGTGCCTAGGACTGAAATGAACCTGGTAGAGCATCCCACACAAATGAATGCTCCACATGCGGGTTTCAAATGCCACCAACTCCACATTCACAGGCAACTTCAGCGCCACAGCCGTTTTCACATAGCCCTCAATGCAAAGGCTCTAGACGCAAATATTGGTGTGAGAGCTAATTCAATCAAGGAAACACTGCATGTTGGTGAAGGGCATATTGAAGAAGAATCAGCCGAGTGGTTCTTGTGGGACAACAACTCCATTTGGCTCACTAACTTCACACACCATCAGGCTTCCAAGCAGCTCTCAAGGAAACTCAGTTTTCACACTCTATGCTTAGTGCCCTTTGAGTGCATTATCTAGGAATGAACCTGGTAGAGCATCCCACACAAACGAATGCTCCACATGCGGGTTTCACATGCCACCAACTCCACATTCACAGACAACTTCAGCGCCACAGCCGTTTTCAGATAGCCCTCAATGCAAAGGCTCTAGACGCAAATATTGGTGTGAGAGCTAATTCAATCAAGGAAACACTGCATGTTGGTGAAGGGCATATTGAAGAAGAATCAGCCGAGTGGTTCTTGTGGGAGAACAACTCCATTTGGCTCACTAACTTCACACACCATCAGGCTTCCAAGCAGCTCTCAAGGAAACTCAGTTTTCACACTCTATGCTTAGTGTCCTTTGAGTGCCTAGGACTGAAATGAAGCTTGGTGAGCATCCCACACAAACGAATGCTCCACATGCGGGTTTCACATGCCACCAACTCCACATTCACAGGCAACATCACAGCCACAGCCGTTTTCAGATAGCCCTCAATGCAAAGGCTCTAGACGCAAATATTGCTGTGAGAGCTAATTCAATCAAGGAAACACTGCATGTTGGTGAAGGGCATATTGAAGAAGAAGGATCAGCCGAGTGGTTCTTGTGGGAGAACAACTCCATTTGGCTCACTAACTTCACACACCATCAGGCTTCCAAGCAGCTCTCAAGGAAACTCAGTTTTCACACTCTATGCTTAGTGCCCTTTGAGTGCATTATCTAGGAATGAACCTGGTAGAGCATTCCACACAAACGAATGCTCCACATGCGGGTTTCACATGCCACCAACTCCACATTCACAGGCAACTTCAGCGCCACAGCCGTTTTCACATAGCCCTCAATGCAAAGGCTCTAGACGCAAATATTGGTGTGAGAGCTAATTCAATCAAGGAAACACTGCATGTTGGTGAAGGGCATATTGAAGAAGAATCAGCCGAGTGGTTCTTGTGGAAGAACAACTCCATTTGGATCACTAACTTCACACACCATCAGGCTTCCAAGCAGCTCTCAAGGAAACTCAGTTTTCACACTCTATGCTTAGTGCCCTTTGAGTGCCTAGGACTGAAATGAAGCTTGGTGAGCATGCCACACAAACGAATGCTCCACATGCAGGTTTCACATGCCACCAACTCCACATTCACAGGCAACTTCAGTGCCACAGCCGTTTTCAGATAGCCCTCAATGCAAAGGCTCTAGACGCAAATATTGGTGTGAGAGCTAATTCAATCAAGGAAACACTGCATGTTGGTGAAGGGCATATTGAAGAAGAATCAGCCGAGTGGTTCTTGTGGGAGAACAACTCCATTTGGCTCACTAACTTCACACACCATCAGGCTTCCAAGCAGCTCTCAAGGAAACTCAGTTTTCACACTCTATGCTTAGTGCCCTTTGAGTGCATTATGTAGGAATGAACCTGGTAGAGCATCCCACACAAACGAATGCTCCACATGCGGGTTTCACATGCCACCAACTCCACATTCACAGACAACTTCAGCGCCACAGCCATTTTCACATAGCCCTCAATGCAAAGGCTCTAGACGCAAATATTGGTGTGAGAGCTAATTCAATCAAGGAAACACTGCATGTTGGTGAAGGGCATATTGAAGAAGAATCAGCCGAGTGGTTCTTGTGGGAGAACAACTCCATTTGGCTCACTAACTTCACACACCATCAGGCTTCCAAGCAGCTCTCAAGGAAACTCAGTTTTCACACTCTATGCTTAGTGCCCTTTGTGTGCATTATCTAGGAATGAACCTGGTAGAGCATCCCACACAAACGAATGCTCCACATGCGGGTTTCACATGCCACCAACTCCACATTCACAGACAACTTCAGCGCCACAGCCCTTTTCAGATAGCCCTCAATGCAAAGGCTCTAGATGCAAATATTGGTGTGAGAGCTAATTCAATCAAGGAAACACTGCATGTTGGTGAAGGGCATATTGAAGAAGAATCAGCCGAGTGGTTCTTGTGGGAGAACAACTCCATTTGGCTCACTAACTTCACACACCATCAGGCTTCCAAGCAGCTCTCAAGGAAACTCAGTTTTCACACTCTATGCTTAGTGCCCTTTGAGTGCCTAGGACTGAAATGAAGCTTGGTGAGCATCCCACACAAACGAATGCTCCACATGCGGGTTTCACATGCCACCAACTCCACATTCACAGGCAACTTCACAGCCACAGCCGTTTTCAGATAGCCCTCAATGCAAAGGCTCTAGAGGCAAATATTGGTGTGAGAGCTAATTCAATCAAGGAAACACTGCATGTTGGTGAAGGGCATATTGAAGAAGAATCAGCCGAGTGGTTCTTGTGGGAGAACAACTCCATTTGGCTCACTAACTTCACACACCATCAGGCTTCCAAGCAGCTCTCAAGGAAACTCAGTTTTCACACTCTATGCTTAGTGCCCTTTGAGTGCCTAGGACTGAAATGAACCTGGTAGAGCATCCCACACAAATGAATGCTACACATGCGGGTTTCACATGCCACCAACTCCACATTCACAGGCAACTTCAGCGCCACAGCCGTTTTCACATAACCCTCAATGCAAAGGCTCTAGACGCAAATATTGGTGTGAGAGCTAATTCAATCAAGGAAACACTGCATGTTGGTGAAGGGCATATTGAAGAAGAATAAGCCGAGTGGTTCTTGTGGGACAACAACTCCATTTGGCTCACTAACTTCACACACCATCAGGCTTCCAAGCAGCTCTCAAGGAAACTCAGTTTTCACACTCTATGCTTAGTGCCCTTTGAGTGCATTATCTAGGAATGAACCTGGTAGAGCATCCCACACAAACGAATGCTCCACATGCGGGTTTCACATGCCACCAACTCCACATTCACAGACAACTTCAGCGCCACAGCCGTTTTCAGATAGCCCTCAATGCAAAGGCTCTAGACGCAAATATTGGTGTGAGAGCTAATTCAATCAAGGAAACACTGCATGTTGGTGAAGGGCATATTGAAGAAGAATCAGCCGAGTGGTTCTTGTGGGAGAACAACTCTTTTTGGCTCACTAACTTCACACACCATCAGGCTTCCAAGCAGCTCTCAAGGAAACTCAGTTTTCACACTCTATGCTTAGTGCCCTTTGAGTGCCTAGGACTGAAATGAAGCTTGGTGAGCATCCCACACAAACGAATGCTCCACATGCGGGTTTCACATGCCACCAACTCCACATTCACAGGCAACATCACAGCCACAGCCGTTTTCAGATAGCCCTCAATGCAAAGGCTCTAGACGCAAATATTGCTGTGAGAGCTAATTCAATCAAGGAAACACTGCATGTTGGTGAAGGGCATATTGAAGAAGAATCAGCCGAGTGGTTCTTGTGTGAGAACAACTCCATTTGGCTCACTAACTTCACACACCATCAGGCTTCCAAGCAGCTCTCAAGGAAACTCAGTTTTCACACTCTATGCTTAGTGCCCTTTGTGTGCATTATCTAGGAATGAACCTGGTAGAGCATCCCACACAAACGAATGCTCCACATGCGGGTTTCACATGCCACCAACTCCACATACACAGGCAACTTCAGCGCCACAGCTGTTTTCAGATAGCCCTCAATGCAAAGGCTCTAGACGCAAATATTGGTGTGAGAGCTAATTCAATCAAGGAAACACTGCATGTTGGTGAAGGGCATATTGAAGAAGAATCAGCCGAGTGGTTCTTGTGGGAGAACAACTCTTTTTGGCTCACTAACTTCACACACCATCAGGCTTCCAAGCAGCTCTCAAGGAAACTCAGTTTTCACACTCTATGCTTAGTGCCCTTTGAGTGCCTAGGACTGAAATGAAGCTTGGTGAGCATCCCACACAAACGAATGCTCCACATGCGGGTTTCACATGCCACCAACTCCACATTCACAGGCAACTTCAGCGCCACAGCCGTTTTCAGATAGCCCTCAATGCAAAGGCTCTAGACGCAAATATTGCTGTGAGAGCTAATTCAATCAAGGAAACACTGCATGTTGGTGAAGGGCATATTGAAGAAGAAGGATCAGCCGAGTGGTTCTTGTGGGAGAACAACTCCATTTGGCTCACTAACTTCACACACCATCAGGCTTCCAAGCAGCTCTCAAGGAAACTCAGTTTTCACACTCTATGCTTAGTGCCCTTTGAGTGCCTAGGACTGAAATGAACCTAGTAGAGCATCCCACACAAATGAATGCTCCACATGCGGGTTTCACATGCCACCAACTCCACATTCACAGGCAACTTCAGCGCCACAGCCGTTTTCACATAGCCCTCAATGCAAAGGCTCTAGACGCAAATATTGGTGTGAGAGCTAATTCAATCAAGGAAACACTGCATGTTGGTGAAGGGCATATTGAAGAAGAATCAGCCGAGTGGTTCTTGTGGGAGAACAACTCCATTTGGCTCACTAACTTCACACACCATCAGGCTTCCAAGCAGCTCTCAAGGAAACTCAGTATTCACACTCTATGCTTAGTGCCCTTGAGTGCCTAGGACTGAAATGAACCTGGTAGAGCATCCCACACAAATGATAGCTCCACATGCGGGTTTCACATGCCACCAACTCCACATTCACAGGCAACTTCAGCGCCACAGCCGATTTCACATAGCCCTCAATGCAAAGGCTCTAGACGCAAATATTGGTGTGAGAGCTAATTCAATCAAGGAAACACTGCATGTTGGTGAAGGGCATATTGAAGAAGAATCAGCCGAGTGGTTCTTGTGGGAGAACAACTCCATTTGGCTCACTAACTTCACACACCATCAGGCTTCCAAGCAGCTCTCAAGGAAACTCAGTTTTCACACTCTATGCTTAGTGCCCTTGAGTTCCTAGGACTGAAATGAACCTGGTAGAGCATCCCACACAAATGAATGCTCCACATGCGGGTTTCACATGCCACCAACTCCACATTCACAGGCAACTTCAGCACCACAGCCGATTTCACATAGCCCTCAATGCAAAGGCTCTAGACGCAAATATTGGTGTGAGAGCTAATTCAATCAAGGAAACACTGCATGTTGGTGAAGGGCATATTGAAGAAGAATCAGCCGCGTGGTTCTTGTGGGAGAACAACTCCATCTTGGCTCACTAACTTCACACACCATCAGGCTTCCAAGCAGCTCTCAAGGAAACTCAGTTTTCACACTCTATGCTTAGTGCCCTTTGAGTGCATTATCTAGGAATGAACGTGGTAGAGCATCCCGCACAAACGAATGCTCCACATGCGGGTTTCACATGCCACCAACTCCACATTCACAGGCAACTTCAGCGCCACAGCCGTTTTCAGATAGCCCTCAATGCAAAGGCTCTAGACGCAAATATTGGTGTGAGAGCTAATTCAATCAAGGAAACACTGCATGTTGGTGAAGGGCATATTGAAGAAGAATCAGCCGAGTGGTTCTTGTGGGAGAACAACTCCATCTTGGCTCACTAACTTCACACACCATCAGGCTTCCAAGCAGCTCTCAAGGAAACTCAGTTTTCACACTCTATGCTTAGTGCCCTTTGAGTGCCTAGGACTGAAATGAACCTGGTAGAGCATCCCACACAAATGAATGCTACACATGCGGGTTTCACATGCCACCAACTCCACATTCACAGGCAACTTCAGTGCCACAGCCGTTTTCACATAGCCCTCAATGCAAAGGCTCTAGACGCAAATATTGGTGTGAGAGCTAATTCAATCAAGGAAACACTGCATGTTGGTGAAGGGCATATTGAAGAAGAATAAGCCGAGTGGTTCTTGTGGGACAACAACTCCATTTGGCTCACTAACTTCACACACCATCAGGCTTCCAAGCAGCTCTCAAGGAAACTCAGTTTTCACACTCTATGCTTAGTGCCCTTTGAGTGCATTATCTAGGAATGAACCTGGTAGAGCATCCCACACAAACGAATGCTCCACATGCGGGTTTCACATGCCACCAACTCCACATTCACAGACAACTTCAGCGCCACAGCCGTTTTCAGATAGCCCTCAATGCAAAGGCTCTAGACGCAAATATTGGTGTGAGAGCTAATTCAATCAAGGAAACACTGCATGTTGGTGAAGGGCATATTGAAGAAGAATCAGCCGAGTGGTTCTTGTGGGAGAACAACTCTTTTTGGCTCACTAACTTCACACACCATCAGGCTTCCAAGCAGCTCTCAAGGAAACTCAGTATTCACACTCTATGCTTAGTGCCCTTGAGTGCCTAGGACTGAAATGAACCTGGTAGAGCATCCCACACAAATGAATGCTCCACATGCGGGTTTCACATGCCACCAACTCCACATTCACAGGCAACTTCAGCGCCACAGCCGATTTCACATAGCCCTCAATGCAAAGGCTCTAGACGCAAATATTGGTGTGAGAGCTAATTCAATCAAGGAAACACTGCATGTTGGTGAAGGGCATATTGAAGAAGAATCAGCCGAGTGGTTCTTGTGGGAGAACAACTCCATTTGGCTCACTAACTTCACACACCATCAGGCTTCCAAGCAGCTCTCAAGGAAACTCAGTTTTCACACTCTATGCTTAGTGCCCTTGAGTTCCTAGGACTGAAATGAACCTGGTAGAGCATCCCACACAAATGAATGCTCCACATGCGGGTTTCACATGCCACCAACTCCACATTCACAGGCAACTTCAGCGCCACAGCCGATTTCACATAGCCCTCAATGCAAAGGCTCTAGACGCAAATATTGGTGTGAGAGCTAATTCAATCAAGGAAACACTGCATGTTGGTGAAGGGCATATTGAAGAAGAATCAGCCGAGTGGTTCTTGTGGGAGAACAACTCCATCTTGGCTCACTAACTTCACACACCATCAGGCTTCCAAGCAGCTCTCAAGGAAACTCAGTTTTCACACTCTATGCTTAGTGCCCTTTGAGTGCATTATCTAGGAATGAACGTGGTAGAGCATCCCGCACAAACGAATGCTCCACATGCGGGTTTCACATGCCACCAACTCCACATTCACAGGCAACTTCAGCGCCACAGCCGTTTTCAGATAGCCCTCAATGCAAAGGCTCTAGACGCAAATATTGGTGTGAGAGCTAATTCAATCAAGGAAACACTGCATGTTGGTGAAGGGCATATTGAAGAAGAATCAGCCGAGTGGTTCTTGTGGGAGAACAACTCCATTTGGCTCACTAACTTCACACACCATCAGGCTTCCAAGCAGCTCTCAAGGAAACTCATTTTACACACTCTATGCTTAGTGCCCTTTGAGTGCCTAGGACTGAAATGAACCTGGTAGAGCATCCCACACAAATGAATGCTCCACATGCGGGTTTCACATGCCACCAACTCCACATTCACAGGCAACTTCAGCGCCACAGCCGTTTTCAGATAGCCCTCAATTCAAAGGCTCTAGACGCAAATATTGCTGTGAGAGCTAATTCAATCAAGGAAACACTGCATGTTGGTGAAGGGCATATTGAAGAAGAATCAGCCGAGTGGTTCTTGTGGGAGAACAACTCCATTTGGCTCACTAACTTCACACACCATCAGGCTTCCAAGCAGCTCTCAAGGAAACTCAGTTTTCACACTCTATGCTTAGTGCCCTTTGAGTGCATTATCTAGGAATGAACCTGGTAGAGCATCCCACACAAACGAATGCTCCACATGCGGGTTTCACATGCCACCAACTCCACATTCACAGACAACTTCAGTGCCACAGCCGTTTTCAGATAGCCCTCAATGCAAAGGCTCTAGACGCAAATATTGGTGTGAGAGCTAATTCAATCAAGGAAACACTGCATGTTGGTGAAGGGCATATTGAAGAAGAATCAGCCGAGTGGTTCTTGTGGGAGAACAACTCCATTTGGCTCACTAACTTCACACACCATCAGGCTTCCAAGCAGCTCTCAAGGAAACTCAGTTTTCACACTCTATGCTTAGTGCCCTTTGAGTGCCTAGGACTGAAATGAAGCTTGGTGAGCATCCCACACAAACGAATGCTCCAGATGCGGGTTTCACATGCCACCAACTCCACATTCACAGGCAACTTCAGCGCCACAGCCGTTTTCAGATAGCCCTCAATGCAAAGGCTCTAGACGCAAATATTGGTGTGAGAGCTAATGCAATCAAGGAAACACTGCATGTTGGTGAAGGGCATATTGAAGAAGAATCAGCCGAGTGGTTCTTGTGGGAGAACAACTCCATTTGGCTCACTAACTTCACACACCATCAGGCTTCCAAGCAGCTCTCAAGGAAACTCAGTTTTCACACTCTATGCTTAGTGCCCTTTGTGTGCATTATCTAGGAATGAACCTGGTAGAGCATCCCACACAAACGAATGCTCCACATGCGGGTTTCACATGCCACCAACTCCACATTCACAGGCAACTTCAGCGCCACAGCCGTTTTCACATAGCCCTCAATGCAAAGGCTCTAGACGCAAATATTGGTGTGAGAGCTAATTCAATCAAGGAAACACTGCATGTTGGTGAAGGGCATATTGAAGAAGAATCAGCCGAGTGGTTCTTGTGGGAGAACAACTCCATTTGGCTCACTAACTTCACACACCATCAGGCTTCCAAGCAGCTCTCAAGGAAACTCAGTTTTCACACTCTATGCTTAGTGCCCTTTGAGTGCCTAGGACTGAAATGAACCTGGTAGAGCATCCCACACAAATGAATGCTCCACATGCGGGTTTCACATGCCACCAACTCCACATTCACAGGCAACTTCAGCGCCACAGCTGTTTTCAGATAGCCCTCAATGCAAAGGCTCTAGACGCAAATATTGGTGTGAGAGCTAATTCAATCAAGGAAACACTGCATGTTGGTGAAGGGCATATTGAAGAAGAATCAGCCGAGTGGTTCTTGTGGGAGAACAACTCTTTTTGGCTCACTAACTTCACACACCATCAGGCTTCCAAGCAGCTCTCAAGGAAACTCAGTTTTCACACTCTATGCTTAGTGCCCTTTGAGTGCCTAGGACTGAAATGAAGCTTGGTGAGCATCCCACACAAACGAATGCTCCAGATGCGGGTTTCACATGCCACCAACTCCACATTCACAGGCAACTTCAGCGCCACAGCCGTTTTCAGATAGCCCTCAATGCAAAGGCTCTAGACGCAAATATTGGTGTGAGAGCTAATTCAATCAAGGAAACACTGCATGTTGGTGAAGGGCATATTGAAGAAGAATCAGCCGAGTGGTTCTTGTGGGAGAACAACTCCATTTGGCTCACTAACTTCACACACCATCAGGCTTCCAAGCAGCTCTCAAGGAAACTCAGTTTTCACACTCTATGCTTAGTGCCCTTTGAGTGCATTATCTAGGAATGAACCTGGTAGAGCATCCCACACAAACGAATGCTCCACATGCGGGTTTCACATGCCACCAACTCCACATTCACAGACAACTTCAGCGCCACAGCCGTTTTCAGATAGCCCTCAATGCAAAGGCTCTAGACGCAAATATTGGTGTGAGAGCTAATTCAATCAAGGAAACACTGCATGTTGGTGAAGGGCATATTGAAGAAGAATCAGCCGAGTGGTTCTTGTGGGAGAACAACTCCATTTGGCTCACTAACTTCACACACCATCAGGCTTCCAAGCAGCTCTCAAGGAAACTCAGTTTTCACACTCTATGCTTAGTGCCCTTTGAGTGCATTATCTAGGAATGAACCTGGTAGAGCATCCCACACAAACGAATGCTCCACATGCGGGTTTCACATGCCACCAACTCCACATTCACAGACAACTTCAGTGCCACAGCCGTTTTCAGATAGCCCTCAATGCAAAGGCTCTAGACGCAAATATTGGTGTGAGAGCTAATTCAATCAAGGAAACACTGCATGTTGGTGAAGGGCATATTGAAGAAGAATCAGCTGAGTGGTTCTTGTGGGAGAACAACTCCATTTGGCTCAATAACTTCACACACCATCAGGCTTCCAAGCAGCTCTCAAGGAAACTCAGTTTTCACACTCTATGCTTAGTGCCCTTTGAGTGCATTATCTAGGAATGAACGTGGTAGAGCATCCCACACAAACGAATGCTCCACATGCGGGTTTCACATGCCACCAACTCCACATTCACAGGCAACTTCAGCGCCACAGCCGTTTTCAGATAGCCCTCAATGCAAAGGCTCTAGACGCAAATATTGGTGTGAGAGCTAATGCAATCAAGGAAACACTGCATGTTGGTGAAGGGCATATTGAAGAAGAATCAGCCGAGTGGTTCTTGTGGGAGAACAACTCCATTTGCTCACTAACTTCACACACCATCAGGCTTCCAAGCAGCTCTCAAGGAAACTCAGTTTTCACACTCTATGCTTAGTGCCCTTTGTGTGCATTATCTAGGAATGAACCTGGTAGAGCATCCCACACAAACGAATGCTCCACATGCGGGTTTCACATGCCACCAACTCCACATTCACAGGCAACTTCAGCGCCACAGCCGTTTTCACATAGCCCTCAATGCAAAGGCTCTAGACGCAAATATTGGTGTGAGAGCTAATTCAATCAAGGAAACACTGCATGTTGGTGAAGGGCATATTGAAGAAGAATCAGCCGAGTGGTTCTTGTGGGAGAACAACTCCATTTGGCTCACTAACTTCACACACCATCAGGCTTCCAAGCAGCTCTCAAGGAAACTCAGTTTTCACACTCTATACTTAGTGCCCTTTGAGTGCCTAGGACTGAAATGAACCTGGTAGAGCATCCCACACAAATGAATGCTCGACATGCGGGTTTCACATGCCACCAACTCCACATTCACAGGCAACTTCAGCGCCACAGCTGTTTTCAGATAGCCCTCAATGCAAAGGCTCTAGACGCAAATATTGGTGTGAGAGCTAATTCAATCAAGGAAACACTGCATGTTGGTGAAGGGCATATTGAAGAAGAATCAGCCGAGTGGTTCTTGTGGGAGAACAACTCTTTTTGGCTCACTAACTTCACACACCATCAGGCTTCAAGCAGCTCTCAAGGAAACTCAGTTTTCACACTCTATGCTTAGTGCCCTTTGAGTGCCTAGGACTGAAATGAAGCTTGGTGAGCATCCCACACAAACGAATGCTCCACATGCGGGTTTCACATGCCACCAACACAACATTCACAGGCAACTTCAGCGCCACAGCCGTTTTCAGATAGCCCTCAATGCAAAGGCTCTAGACGCAAATATTGGTGTGAGAGCTAATTCAATCAAGGAAACACTGCATGTTGGTGAAGGGCATATTGAAGAAGAAGGATCAGCCGAGTGGTTCTTGTGGGAGAACAACTCCATTTGGCTCACTAACTTCACACACCATCAGGCTTCCAAGCAGCTCTCAAGGAAACTCAGTTTTCACACTCTATGCTTAGTGCCCTTTGAGTGCCTAGGACTGAAATGAACCTAGTAGAGCATCCCATACAAATGAATGCTCCACATGCGGGTTTCACATGCCACCAACTCCACATTCACAGGCAACTTCAGCGCCACAGCCGTTTTCACATAGCCCTCAATGCAAAGGCTCTAGACGCAAATATTGCTGTGAGAGCTAATTCAATCAAGGAAACACTGCATGTTGGTGAAGGGCATATTGAAGAAGAATCAGCCGAGTGGTTCTTGTGGGAGAACAACTCCATTTGGCTCACTAACTTCACACACCATCAGGCTTCCAAGCAGCTCTCAAGGAAACTCAGTTTTCACACTCTATGCTTAGTGCCCTTGAGTTCCTAGGACTGAAATGAACCTGGTAGAGCATCCCACACAAATGAATGCTCCACATGCGGGTTTCACATGCCACCAACTCCACATTCACAGGCAACTTCAGCGCCACAGCCGATTTCACATAGCCCTCAATGCAAAGGCTCTAGACGCAAATATTGGTGTGAGAGCTAATTCAATCAAGGAAACACTGCATGTTGGTGAAGGGCATATTGAAGAAGAATCAGCCGCGTGATTCTTGTGGGAGAACAACTCCATCTTGGCTCACTAACTTCACACACCATCAGGCTTCCAAGCAGCTCTCAAGGAAACTCAGTTTTCACACTCTATGCTTAGTGCCCTTTGAGTGCCTAGGACTGAAATGAAGCTTGGTGAGCATCCCAAACAAACGAATGCTCCACATGCGGGTTTCACATGCCACCAACTCCACATTCACAGGCAACTTCAGCGCCACAGCCGTTTTCACATAGCCCTCAATGCAAAGGCTCTAGACGCAAATATTGGTGTGAGAGCTAATGCAATCAAGGAAACACTGCATGTTGGTGAAGGGCATATTGAAGAAGAATCAGCCGAGTGGTTCTTGTGGGAGAACAACTCCATTTGGCTCACTAACTTCACACACCATCAGGCTTCCAAGCAGCTCTCAAGGAAACTCAGTTTTCACACTCTATGCTTAGTGCCCTTGAGTTCCTAGGACTGAAATGAACCTGGTAGAGCATCCCACACAAATGAATGCTCCACATGCGGGTTTCACATGCCACCAACTCCACATTCACAGGCAACTTCAGCGCCACAGCCGATTTAACATAGCCCTCAATGCAAAGGCTCTAGACGCAAATATTGGTGTGAGAGCTAATTCAATCAAGGAAACACTGCATGTTGGTGAAGGGCATATTGAAGAAGAATCAGCCGCGTGGTTCTTGTGGGAGAACAACTCCATCTTGGCTCACTAACTTCACACACCATCAGGCTTCCAAGCAGCTCTCAAGGAAACTCAGTTTTCACACTCTATGCTTAGTGCACTTTGAGTGCATTATCTAGGAATGAACGTGGTAGAGCATCCCGCACAAACGAATGCTCCACATGCGGGTTTCACATGCCACCAACTCCACATTCACAGGCAACTTCAGCGCCACAGCCGTTTTCACATAGCCCTCAATGCAAAGGCTCTAGACGCAAATATTGGTGTGAGAGCTAATTCAATCAAGGAAACACTGCATGTTGGTGAAGGGCATATTGTAGAAGAATCAGCCGAGTGGTTCTTGTGGGAGAACAACTCCATTTGGCTCACTAACTTCACACACCATCAGGCTTCCAAGCAGCTCTCAAGGAAACTCAGTTTTCACACTCTATGCTTAGTGCCCTTTGAGTGCCTAGGACTGAAATGAACCTGGTAGAGCATCCCACACAAATGAATGCTCCACATGCGGGTTTCACATGCCACCAACTCCACATTCACAGGCAACTTCAGCGCCACAGCCGTTTTCACATGGCCTTCAATGCAAAGGCTCTAGACTCAAATACTGGTGTGAGAACTAATACAATCAAGGAAACAAAGCATGTTGGTGAAGGGCATATTGAACAAGAATCAGCCGAGTGGTTCTTGTGGGAGAACAACTCCATTTGGCTCACTAACTTCACACACCATCAGGCTTCCAAGCAGCTCTCAAGGAAACTCAGTTTTCACACTCTATGCTTAGTGCCCTTTGAGTGCCTAGGACGGAAATGAAGCTTGGTGAGCATCCCACACAAACGAATGCTCCACATGCGGGTTTCACATGCAACCAAGTCCACATTCACAGGCAACTTCAGCGCCACAGCCGTTTTCAGATAGCCCTCAATGCAAAGGCTCTAGACGCAAATATTGGTGTGAGAGCTAATTCAATCAAGGAAACACTGCATGTTGATGAAGGGCATATTGAAGAAGGATCAGCCGAGTGGTTCTTGTGGGAGAACAACTCCATTTGGCTCAGTAACTTCACACACCATCAGGCTTCCAAGCAGCTCTCAAGGAAACTCAGTTTTCACACTCTATGCTTAGTGCCCTTGAGTGCCTAGGACTGAAATGAACCTGGCAGAGCATCCCACACAAAGGAATGCTCCACATGCGGGTTTCACATGCCACCAACTCCACATTCACAGGCAACTTCAGCGCCATGGCCGATTTCACATAGCCCTCAATGCAAAGGCTCTAGACGCAAATATTGGTGTGAGAGCTAATTCAATCAAGGAAACACTGCATGTTGGTGAAGGGCATATTGAAGAAGAATCAGCCGAGTGGTTCTTGTGGGAGAACAACTCCATTTGGCTCACTAACTTCACACACCATCAAGCTTCCAAGCAGCTCTCAAGGAAACTCAGTTTTCACACTCTATGCTTAGTGCCCTTTGAGTGCCTAGGACTGAAATGAACCTGGTAGAGCATCCCACACAAATGAATGCTCCACATGCGGGTTTCACATGCCACCAACTCCACATTCACAGGCAACTTCAGCGCCACAGCCGTTTTCACATAGCCCTCAATGCAAAGGCTCTAGACGCAAATATTGGTGTGAGAGCTAATGCAATCAAGGAAACACTGCATGTTGGTGAAGGGCATATTGAAGAAGAATCAGCCGAGTGGTTCTTGTGGGAGAACAACTCCATTTGGCTCACTAACTTCACACACCATCAGGCTTCCAAGCAGCTCTCAAGGAAACTCAGTTTTCACACTCTAGGCTTAGTGCCCTTTGAGTGCCTAGGACGGAAATGAAGCTTGGTGAGCATCCCACACAAACGAATGCTCCACATGCGGGTTTCACATGCCACCAACTCCACATTCACAGGCAACTTCAGCGCCACAGCCGTTTTCAGATAGCCCTCAGTGCAAAGGCTCTAGAAGCAAATATTGGTGTGAGATCTAATTCAATCAAGGAAACACTGCATGTTGGTGAAGGGCATAATGAAGAAGGATCAGCCGAGTGGTTCTTGTGGGAGAACAACTCCATTTGGCTCACTAACTTCACACACCATCAGGCTTCCAAGCAGCTCTCCAGGAAACTCAGTTTTCACACTCTATGCTTAGTGCCCTTTGAGTGCATTATCTAGGAATGAACCTGGTAGAGCATCCCACACAAACGAATGCTCCACATGCGGGTTTCACATGCCACCAACTCCACATTCACAGGCAACTTCAGCACCACAGCCGTTTTCAGATAGCCCTCAATGCAAAGGCTCTAGACGCAAATACTGGTGTGAGAGCTAATTCAATCAAGGAAACACTGCATGTTGGTGAAGGGCATATTGAAGAAGAATCAGCCGAGTGGTTCTTGTGGGAGAACAACTCCATTTGGCTCACTAACTTCACACACCATCAGGCTTCCAAGCAGCTCTCAAGGAAACTCAGTTTTCACATTCTATGCTTAGTGCCCTTTCAGTGCATTATCTAGGAATGAACCTGGTAGAGCATCCCACACAAACGAATGCTCCACATGCGGGTTTCACATGCCACCAACTCCACATTCACAGGCAACTTCAGTGCCACAGCCGTTTTCAGATAGCCCTCAATGCAAAGGCTCTAGACGCAAATATTGGTGTGAGAGCTAATTCAATCAAGGAAACACTGCATGTTGGTGAAGGGCATATTGAAGAAGGATCAGCCGAGTGGTTCTTGTGGGAGAACAACTCTTTTTGGCTCACTAACTTCACACACCATCAGGCTTCCAAGCAGCTCTCAAGGAAACTCAGTTTTCACACTCTATGCTTAGTGTCCTTTGAGTGCATTATCTAGGAATGAACCTTGTAGAGCATCCCACACAAACGAATGCTCCACATGCGGGTTTCACATGCCACCAACTCCACATTCACAGGCAACTTCAGCGCCACAGCCGTTTTCAGATAGCCCTCAATGCAAAGGCTCTAGACGCAAATATTGGTGTGAGAGCTAATTCAATCAAGGAAACACTGCATGTTGGTGAAGGGCATATTGAAGAAGAAGGATCAGCCGAGTGGTTCTTGTGGGAGAACAACTCCATTTGGCTCACTAACTTCACACACCATCAGGCTTCCAAGCAGCTCTCAAGGAAACTCAGTTTTCACACTCTATGCTTAGTGCCCTTTGAGTGCATTATCTAGGAATGAACCTGGTAGAGCATCCCACACAAACGAATGCTCCACATGCGGGTTTCACATGCCACCAACTCCACATTCACAGGCAACTTCAGTGCCACAGCCGTTTTCAGATAGCCCTCAATGTAAAGGCTCTAGACGCAAATATTGGTGTGAGAGCTAATTCAATCAAGGAAACACTGAATGTTGGAGAAGGGCATATTGAAGAAGGATCAGCCGAGTGGTTCTTGTGGGAGAACAACTCCATTTGGCTCACTAACTTCACACACCATCAGGCTTCCAAGCAGCTCTCAAGGAAACTCAGTTTTCACACTCTATGCTTAGTGCCCTTTCAGTGCATTATCTAGGAATGAACCTGGTAGAGCATCCCACACAAAAGAATGCTCCACATGCGGGTTTCACATGCCACCAACTCCACATTCACAGGCAACTTCAGCGCAACAGCCGTTTTCAGATAGCCCTCAATGCAAAGGCTCTAGACGCAAATATTGGTGTGAGAGCTAATTCAATCAAGGAAACACTGCATGCTGGTGAACGGTATATTGAAGAAGGATCAGCCGAGTGGTTCTTGTGGGAGAACAACTCCATTTGGCTCACTAACTTCACACACCATCAGGCTTCCAAGCAGCTCTCAAGGAAACTCAGTTTTCACACTCTATGCTTAGTGCCCTTTGAGTGCATTATCTAGGAATGAACCTGGTAGAGCATCATACACAAACGAATGCTCCACATGCGGGTTTCACATGCCACCAACTCCACATTCACAGGCAACTTCAGCGCCACAGCCGTTTTCAGATAGCCCTCAATGCAAAGGCTCTAGACGCAAATATTGTTGTGAGAGCTAATTCAATCAAGGAAACACTGCATGTTGGTGAAGGGCATATTGAAGAAGAATCATCCGAGTGGTTCTTGTGGGAGAACAACTCCATTTGGCTCACTAACTTCACACACCATCAGGCTTCCAAGCAGCTCTCAAGGAAACTCAGTTTTCACACTCTATGCTTAGTGCCCTTTGAGTGCCTAGGACTGAAATGAAGCTTGGTGAGCATCCCACACAAACGAATGCTCCACATGCAGGTTTCACATGCCACCAACTCCACATTCACAGGCAACTTCAGCGCCACAGCCGTTTTCAGATAGCCCTCAATGCAAAGGCTCTAGACGCAAATATTGGTGTGAGAGCTAATTCAATCAAGGAAACACTGCATGTTGGTGAAGAGCATATTGAAGAAGGATCAGCCGAGTGGTTCTTGTGGGAGAACAACTCCATTTGGCTCACTAACTTCACACACCATCAGGCTTCCAAGCAGCTCTCAAGGAAACTCAGTTTTCACACTCTATGCTTAGTGCCCTTTGAGTGCCTAGGACTGAAATGAAGCTTGGTGAGCATCCCACACAAACGAATGCTCCACATGCGGGTTTCACATGCCACCAACTCCACATTCACAGGCAACTTCAGCGCCACAGCCGTTTTCAGATAGCCCTCAATGCAAAGGCTCTAGACGCAAATACTGGTGTGAGATCTAATTCAATCAAGGAAACAATGCATGTTGGTGAAGGGCATATTGAAGAAGGATCAGCCGAGTGGTTCTTGTGTGAGAACAACTCCATTTGGCTCACTAACTTCACACACCATCAGGCTTCCAAGCAGCTCTCAAGGAAACTCAGTTTTCACACTCTATGCTTAGTGTCCTTTGAGTGCCTAGGAGTGAAATGAAGCTTGGTGAGCATCCCACACAAACCAATGCTCCACATGCGGGTTTCACATGCCACCAACTCCACATTCACAGGCAACTTCAGCGCCAAAGCCGTTTTCAGATAGCCCTCAATGCAAAGGCTCTAGACACAAATATTGGTGTTAGAGCTAATTCAATCAATTAAATATTGCATATTGGTGAAGGGCATATTGAAGAAGGATAAGCCAAATGGTTCTTGTGGGAGAACAACTCCATTTGGCTCACTAACTTCACACACCATCAGGCTTCCAAGCAGCTCTCAAGGAAACTCAGTTTTCACACTCTATGCTTAGTGCACTTTGAGTGCATTATCTAGGAATGAACCTGGTAGAGCATCCCACACAAACGAATGCTCCACATGCGGGTTTCACATGCCACCAACTCCATATTCACAGGCAACTTCAGCGCCACAGCCGTTTTCAGATAGCCCTCAATGCAAAGGCTCTAGACGCAAATATTGGTGTGAGAGCTAATTCAATCAAGGAAACACTGCATGTTGGTGAAGGGCATATTGAAAAGGATCAGCTTAGTGGTTCTTGTGGGAGAACAACTCCATTTGGCTCACTAACTTCACACACCATCAGGCTTCCAAGCAGCTCTCAAGGAAACTCAGTTTTCACACTCTATGCTTAGTGCCCTCTGAGTGCCTAGGACTGAAATGAAGCTTGGTGAGCATCCCACACAAACGAATGCTCCACATGCGGGTTTCACATGCCACCAACTCCACATTCACAGGCAACTTCAGCGCCACAGCCGTTTTCAGATAGCCCTCAATGCAAAGGCTCTAGACGCAAATATTGGTATGAGAGCTAATGCAATCAAGGAAACACTGCATGTTGGTGAAGGGCATATTGAAGAAGGATCAGCCAAATGGTTCTTGTGGGAGAACAACTCCATTTGGCTCACTAACTTCACACACCATCAGGCTTCCAAGCAGCTCTCAAGGAAACTCAGTTTTCACACTCTATGCTTAGTGCCCTTTGAGTGCATTATCTAGGAATGAACCTGGTAGAGCATCCCACACAAACGAATGCTCCACATGCGGGTTTCACATGCCACCAACTCCACATTCACAGGCAACTTCAGCGCCACAGCCGTTTTCAGATAGCCCTCAATGCAAAGGCTCTAGACGCAAATATTGGTGTGAGAGCTAATTCAATCAAGGAAACACTGCATGTTGGTGAAGGGCATATTGAAGAAGAATCATCCGAGTGGTTCTTGTGGGAGAACAACTCCATTTGGCTCACTAACTTCACACACCATCAGGCTTCCAAGCAGCTCTCAAGGAAACTCAGTTTTCACACTCTATGCTTAGTGCCCTTTGAGTGCCTAGGACTGAAATGAAGCTTGGTGAGCATCCCACACAAACGAATGCTCCACATGCAGGTTTCACATGCCACCAACTCCACATTCACAGGCAACTTCAGCGCCACAGCCGTTTTCAGATAGCCCTCAATGCAAAGGCTCTAGACGCAAATATTGGTGTGAGAGCTAATTCAATCAAGGAAACACTGCATGTTGGTGAAGAGCATATTGAAGAAGGATCAGCCGAGTGGTTCTTGTGGGAGAACAACTCCATTTGGCTCACTAACTTCACACACCATCAGGCTTCCAAGCAGCTCTCAAGGAAACTCAGTTTTCACACTCTATGCTTAGTGCCCTTTGAGTGCCTAGGACTGAAATGAAGCTTGGTGAGCATCCCACACAAACGAATGCTCCACATGCGGGTTTCACATGCCACCAACTCCACATTCACAGGCAACTTCAGCGCCACAGCCGTTTTCAGATAGCCCTCAATGCAAAGGCTCTAGACGCAAATACTGGTGTGAGATCTAATTCAATCAAGGAAACAATGCATGTTGGTGAAGGGCATATTGAAGAAGGATCAGCCGAGTGGTTCTTGTGTGAGAACAACTCCATTTGGCTCACTAACTTCACACACCATCAGGCTTCCAAGCAGCTCTCAAGGAAACTCAGTTTTCACACTCTATGCTTAGTGTCCTTTGAGTGCCTAGGACTGAAATGAAGCTTGGTGAGCATCCCACACAAACCAATGCTCCACATGCGGGTTTCACATGCCACCAACTCCACATTCACAGGCAACTTCAGCGCCAAAGCCGTTTTCAGATAGCCCTCAATGCAAAGGCTCTAGACACAAATATTGGTGTTAGAGCTAATTCAATCAATTAAATATTGCATATTGGTGAAGGGCATATTGAAGAAGGATAAGCCAAATGGTTCTTGTGGGAGAACAACTCCATTTGGCTCACTAACTTCACACACCATCAGGCTTCCAAGCAGCTCTCAAGGAAACTCAGTTTTCACACTCTATGCTTAGTGCACTTTGAGTGCATTATCTAGGAATGAACCTGGTAGAGCATCCCACACAAACGAATGCTCCACATGCGGGTTTCACATGCCACCAACTCCATATTCACAGGCAACTTCAGCGCCACAGCCGTTTTCAGATAGCCCTCAATGCAAAGGCTCTAGACGCAAATATTGGTGTGAGAGCTAATTCAATCAAGGAAACACTGCATGTTGGTGAAGGGCATATTGAAAAGGATCAGCTTAGTGGTTCTTGTGGGAGAACAACTCCATTTGGCTCACTAACTTCACACACCATCAGGCTTCCAAGCAGCTCTCAAGGAAACTCAGTTTTCACACTCTATGCTTAGTGCCCTCTGAGTGCCTAGGACTGAAATGAAGCTTGGTGAGCATCCCACACAAACGAATGCTCCACATGCGGGTTTCACATGCCACCAACTCCACATTCACAGGCAACTTCAGCGCCACAGCCGTTTTCAGATAGCCCTCAATGCAAAGGCTCTAGACGCAAATATTGGTATGAGAGCTAATGCAATCAAGGAAACACTGCATGTTGGTGAAGGGCATATTGAAGAAGGATCAGCCAAATGGTTCTTGTGGGAGAACAACTCCATTTGGCTCACTAACTTCACACACCATCAGGCTTCCAAGCAGCTCTCAAGGAAACTCAGTTTTCACACTCTATGCTTAGTGCCCTTTGAGTGCATTATCTAGGAATGAACCTGGTAGAGCATCCCACACAAACGAATGCTCCACATGCGGGTTTCACATGCCACCAACTCCACATTCACAGGCAACTTCAGCGCCACAGCCGTTTTCAGATAGCCCTCAATGCAAAGGCTCTAGACGCAAATATTGGTGTGAGAGCTAATTCAATCAAGGAAACACTGCATGTTGGTTAAGGGCATACTGAAGAAGAATCAGCCGAGTGGTTCTTGTGGGAGAACAACTGCATTTGGCTCAATAACCTCACACACCATCAGGCTTCCAAGCAGCTCTCAAGGAAACTCAGACTTCACACTCTATGCTTAGTGCCCTTTGAGTGCCTAGGACTGAAATGAAGCTTGGTGAGCATCCCACACAAACGAATGCTCCACATGCGCGTTTCACATGCCACCAACTCCACATTTACAGACAACTTCAGCGCCACAGCCGTTTTCAGATAGCCCTCAATGCAAAGGCTCTAGATGCAAATATTGGTGTGAGAGCTAATTCAATCAAGGAAACACTGCATGTGGGTGAAGGGCATATTGAAGAAGGATCAGCCGAGTGGTTCTTGTGGGAGAACAACTCCATTTGGCTCACTAACTTCACACACCATCAGGCTTCCAAGCAGCTCTCAAGGAAACTCAGTTTTCACACTCTATGCTTAGTGCACTTTGAGTGCATTATCTAGGAATGACCCTGGTAGAGCATCCCACACAAACGAATGCTCCACATGCGGGTTTCACATGCCACCAACTCCACATTCACAGGCATCTTCAGCGCCACAGCCGTTTTCAGATAGCCCTCAATGCAAAGGCTCTAGACGCAAATATTGGTGTGAGAGCTAATTCAATCAAGGAAACACTGCATGTTGGTGAAGGGCATACTGAAGAAGAATCAGCCGAGTGGTTCTTGAAGGAGAACAACTCCATTTTGCTCACTAACTTCACACACCATCAGGCTTCCAAGCAGCTCTCAAGGAAACTCAGTTTTCACACTCTATGCTTAGTGCCCTTTGAGTGCCTAGGACTGAAATGAAGCTTGGTGAGCATCCCACACAAACGAATGCTCCACATGCGGGTTTCACATGCCACCAACTCCACATTCACAGGCAACTTCAGCGCCACAACCGTTTTCAGATAGCCCTCAATGCAAAGGCTCTAGACGCAAATATTGGTGTGAGAGCTAATTCAATCAAGGAAACACTGCATGTTGGTGAAGGGCATATTGAAGAAGGATCAGCCGAGTGGTTCTTGTGGGAGAACAACTCCATTTGGCTCACTAACTTCACACACCATCAGGCTTCCAAGCAGCTCTCAAGGAAACTCAGTTTTCACACTCTATGCTTAGTGCCCTTTGAGTGCCTAGGACTGAAATGAAGCTTGGTGAGCATCCCACACAAACGAATGCTCCACATGCGGGTTTCACATGCCACCAACTCCACATTCACAGGCAACTTCAGCGCCACAGCCGTTTTCAGATAGCAATCAGTGCAAAGGCTCTAGATCCAAATATTTTTGTGAGAGCTAAATCAATCAAGGAAACACTGCATGTTGGTGAAGGGCATATTGAAGAAGAATCAGCCGAGTGGTTCTTGTGGGAGAACAACTGCATTTGGCTCGATAACTTCACACACCATCAGGCTTCCAAGCAGCTTTCAAGGAAACTCAGTTTTCACACTCTGCTTAGTGTCCTTTGAGTGCCTAGGACTGAATGAAGCTTGGGGAGCATCCCACACAAACGAATGCTCCACATGCGGGTTTCACATGCCACCATCTCCACATTCACAGGCAACTTCACCGCCACAGCCGTTTTCAAATAGCCCTCAATGCAAAGGCTCTAGACGCAAATATTGGTGTGAGAGCTAATTCAGTCAAGGAAACACTGCATGTTGGTGAAGGGCATATTGAAGAAGGATCAGCCGAGTGGTTCTTGTGGGAGAACAACTCCATTTGGCTCACTAACCTCACACACCATCAGGCTTCCAAGCAGCTCTCAGGTAAACTCAGTTTTCACACTCTATGCTTAGTGCACTTTGAGTGCATTATCTAGAAATGAACCTGGTAGAGCATCCCACACAAACGAATGCTCCACATGCGGGTTTCACATGCCACCAACTCCACATTCACAGGCAACTTCAGCACCACAGCCGTTTTCAGATAGCCCTCAATGCAAAGGCTCTAGACGCAAATACTGGTGTGAGAGCTAATTCAATCAAGGAAACACTGCATGTTGGTGAAGGGCATATTGAAGAAGAATCAGCCGAGTGGTTCTTGTGGGAGAACAACTCCATTTGGCTCACTAACTTCACACACCATCAGGCTTCCAAGCAGCTCTCAAGGAAACTCAGTTTTCACATTCTATGCTTAGTGCCCTTTCAGTGCATTATCTAGGAATGAACCTGGTAGAGCATCCCACACAAACGAATGCTCCACATGCGGGTTTCACATGCCACCAACTCCACATTCACAGGCAACTTCAGTGCCACAGCCGTTTTCAGATAGCCCTCAATGCAAAGGCTCTAGACGCAAATATTGGTGTGAGAGCTAATTCAATCAAGGAAACACTGCATGTTGGTGAAGGGCATATTGAAGAAGGATCAGCCGAGTGGTTCTTGTGGGAGAACAACTCTTTTTGGCTCACTAACTTCACACACCATCAGGCTTCCAAGCAGCTCTCAAGGAAACTCAGTTTTCACACTCTATGCTTAGTGTCCTTTGAGTGCATTATCTAGGAATGAACCTTGTAGAGCATCCCACACAAACGAATGCTCCACATGCGGGTTTCACATGCCACCAACTCCACATTCACAGGCAACTTCAGTGCCACAGCCGTTTTCAGATAGCCCTCAATGCAAAGGCTCTAGACGCAAATATTGGTGTGAGAGCTAATGCAATCAAGGAAACACTGCATGTTGGTGAAGGGCATATTGAAGAAGAAGGATCAGCCGAGTGGTTCTTGTGGGAGAACAACTCCATTTGGCTCACTAACTTCACACACCATCAGGCTTCCAAGCAGCTCTCAAGGAAACTCAGTTTTCACACTCTATGCTTAGTGCCCTTTGAGTGCATTATCTAGGAATGAACCTGGTAGAGCATCCCACACAAACGAATGCTCCACATGCGGGTTTCACATGCCACCAACTCCACATTCACAGGCAACTTCAGTGCCACAGCCGTTTTCAGATAGCCCTCAATGTAAAGGCTCTAGACGCAAATATTGGTGTGAGAGCTAATTCAATCAAGGAAACACTGAATGTTGGAGAAGGGCATATTGAAGAAGGATCAGCCGAGTGGTTCTTGTGGGAGAACAACTCCATTTGGCTCACTAACTTCACACACCATCAGGCTTCCAAGCAGCTCTCAAGGAAACTCAGTTTTCACACTCTATGCTTAGTGCCCTTTCAGTGCATTATCTAGGAATGAACCTGGTAGAGCATCCCACACAAAAGAATGCTCCACATGCGGGTTTCACATGCCACCAACTCCACATTCACAGGCAACTTCAGCGCAACAGCCGTTTTCAGATAGCCCTCAATGCAAAGGCTCTAGACACAAATATTGGTGTGAGAGCTAAGTCAATCAAGGAAACACTGCATGCTGGTGAACGGTATATTGAAGAAGGATCAGCCGAGTGGTTCTTGTGGGAGAACAACTCCATTTGGCTCACTAACTTCACACACCATCAGGCTTCCAAGCAGCTCTCAAGGAAACTCAGTTTTCACACTCTATGCTTAGTGCCCTTTGAGTGCATTATCTAGGAATGAACCTGGTAGAGCATCATACACAAACGAATGCTCCACATGCGGGTTTCACATGCCACCAACTCCACATTCACAGGCAACTTCAGCGCCACAGCCGTTTTCAGATAGCCCTCAATGCAAAGGCTCTAGACGCAAATATTGGTGTGAGAGCTAATTCAATCAAGGAAACACTGCATGTTGGTGAAGAGCATATTGAAGAAGGATCAGCCGAGTGGTTCTTGTGGGAGAACAACTCCATTTGGCTCACTAACTTCACACACCATCAGGCTTCCAAGCAGCTCTCAAGGAAACTCAGTTTTCACACTCTATGCTTAGTGCCCTTTGAGTGCCTAGGACTGAAATGAAGCTTGGTGAGCATCCCACACAAACGAATGCTCCACATGCGGGTTTCACATGCCACCAACTCCACATTCACAGGCAACTTCAGCGCCACAGCCGTTTTCAGATAGCCCTCAATGCAAAGGCTCTAGACGCAAATACTGGTGTGAGATCTAATTCAATCAAGGAAACAATGCATGTTGGTGAAGGGCATATTGAAGAAGAATCAGCCGAGTGGTTCTTGTGTGAGAACAACTCCATTTGGCTCACTAACTTCACACACCATCAGGCTTCCAAGCAGCTCTCAAGGAAACTCAGTTTTCACACTCTATGCTTAGTGTCCTTTGAGTGCATTATCTAGGAATGAACCTTGTAGAGCATCCCACACAAACGAATGCTCCACATGCGGGTTTCACATGCCACCAACTCCACATTCACAGGCAACTTCAGCGCCACAGCCGTTTTCAGATAGCCCTCAATGCAAAGGCTCTAGACGCAAATATTGGTGTGAGAGCTAATGCAATCAAGGAAACACTGCATGTTGGTGAAGGGCATATTGAAGAAGAAGGATCAGCCGAGTGGTTCTTGTGGGAGAACAACTCCATTTGGCTCACTAACTTCACACACCATCAGGCTTCCAAGCAGCTCTCAAGGAAACTCAGTTTTCACACTCTATGCTTAGTGCCCTTTGAGTGCATTATCTAGGAATGAACCTGGTAGAGCATCCCACACAAACGAATGCTCCACATGCGGGTTTCACATGCCACCAACTCCACATTCACAGGCAACTTCAGTGCCACAGCCGTTTTCAGATAGCCCTCAATGTAAAGGCTCTAGACGCAAATATTGGTGTGAGAGCTAATTCAATCAAGGAAACACTGAATGTTGGAGAAGGGCATATTGAAGAAGGATCAGCCGAGTGGTTCTTGTGGGAGAACAACTCCATTTGGCTCACTAACTTCACACACCATCAGGCTTCCAAGCAGCTCTCAAGGAAACTCAGTTTTCACACTCTATGCTTAGTGCCCTTTCAGTGCATTATCTAGGAATGAACCTGGTAGAGCATCCCACACAAAAGAATGCTCCACATGCGGGTTTCACATGCCACCAACTCCACATTCACAGGCAACTTCAGCGCAACAGCCGTTTTCAGATAGCCCTCAATGCAAAGGCTCTAGACACAAATATTGGTGTGAGAGCTAAGTCAATCAAGGAAACACTGCATGCTGGTGAACGGTATATTGAAGAAGGATCAGCCGAGTGGTTCTTGTGGGAGAACAACTCCATTTGGCTCACTAACTTCACACACCATCAGGCTTCCAAGCAGCTCTCAAGGAAACTCAGTTTTCACACTCTATGCTTAGTGCCCTTTGAGTGCATTATCTAGGAATGAACCTGGTAGAGCATCATACACAAACGAATGCTCCACATGCGGGTTTCACATGCCACCAACTCCACATTCACAGGCAACTTCAGCGCCACAGCCGTTTTCAGATAGCCCTCAATGCAAAGGCTCTAGACGCAAATATTGGTGTGAGAGCTAATTCAATCAAGGAAACACTGCATGTTGGTGAAGAGCATATTGAAGAAGGATCAGCCGAGTGGTTCTTGTGGGAGAACAACTCCATTTGGCTCACTAACTTCACACACCATCAGGCTTCCAAGCAGCTCTCAAGGAAACTCAGTTTTCACACTCTATGCTTAGTGCCCTTTGAGTGCCTAGGACTGAAATGAAGCTTGGTGAGCATCCCACACAAACGAATGCTCCACATGCGGGTTTCACATGCCACCAACTCCACATTCACAGGCAACTTCAGCGCCACAGCCGTTTTCAGATAGCCCTCAATGCAAAGGCTCTAGACGCAAATACTGGTGTGAGATCTAATTCAATCAAGGAAACAATGCATGTTGGTGAAGGGCATATTGAAGAAGAATCAGCCGAGTGGTTCTTGTGTGAGAACAACTCCATTTGGCTCACTAACTTCACACACCATCAGGCTTCCAAGCAGCTCTCAAGGAAACTCAGTTTTCACACTCTATGCTTAGTGTCCTTTGAGTGCCTAGGACTGAAATGAAGCTTGGTGAGCATCCCACACAAACGAATGCTCCACATGCGGGTTTCACATGCCACCAACTCCACATTCACAGGCAACTTCAGCGCCACAGCCGTTTTCAGATAGCCCTCAATGCAAAGGCTCTAGACACAAATATTGGTGTTAGAGCTAATTCAATCAATTAAATATTGCATATTGGTGAAGGGCATATTGAAGAAGGATAAGCCAAATGGTTCTTGTGGGAGAACAACTCCATTTGGCTCACTAACTTCACACACCATCAGGCTTCCAAGCAGCTCTCAAGGAAACTCAGTTTTCACACTCTATGCTTAGTGCACTTTGAGTGCATTATCTAGGAATGACCCTGGTAGAGCATCCCACACAAACGAATGCTCCACATGCGGGTTTCACATGCCACCAACTCCACATTCACAGGCATCTTCAGCGCCACAGCCGTTTTCAGATAGCCCTCAATGCAAAGGCTCTAGACGCAAATATTGGTGTGAGAGCTAATTCAATCAAGGAAACACTGCATGTTGGTGAAGGGCATATTGAAAAGGATCAGCCGAGTGGTTCTTGTGGGAGAACAACTCCATTTGGCTCACTAACTTCACACACCATCAGGCTTCCAAGCAGCTCTCAAGGAAACTCAGTTTTCACACTCTATGCTTAGTGCCCTCTGAGTGCCTAGGACTGAAATGAAGCTTGGTGAGCATCCCACACAAACGAATGCTCCACATGCGGGTTTCACATGCCACCAACTCCACATTCACAGGCAACTTCAGCGCCACAGCCGTTTTCAGATAGCCCTCAATGCAAAGGCTCTAGACGCAAATATTGGTGTTAGAGCTAATTCAATCAAGGAAATATTGCATGTTGGTGAAGGGCATATTGAAGAAGGATCAGCCAAATGGTTCTTGTGGGAGAACAACTCCATTTGGCTCACTAACTTCACACACCATCAGGCTTCCAAGCAGCTCTCAAGGAAACTCAGTTTTCACACTCTATGCTTAGTGCCCTTTGAGTGCATTATCTAGGAATGAACCTGGTAGAGCATCCCACACAAACGAATGCTCCACATGCGGGTTTCACATGCCACCAACTCCACATTCACAGGCAACTTCAGCGCCACAGCCGTTTTCAGATAGCCCTCAATGCAAAGGCTCTAGACGCAAATATTGGTGTGAGAGCTAATTCAATCAAGGAAACACTGCATGTTGGTGAAGGGCATACTGAAGAAGAATCAGCCGAGTGGTTCTTGTGGGAGAACAACTGCATTTGGCTCAATAACCTCACACACCATCAGGCTTCCAAGCAGCTCTCAAGGAAACTCAGACTTCACACTCTATGCTTAGTGCCCTTTGAGTGCCTAGGACTGAAATGAAGCTTGGTGAGCATCCCACACAAACGAATCGCGTTTTCACATGCCACCAACTCCACATTTACAGACAACTTCAGCGCCACAGCCGTTTTCAGATAGCCCTCAATGCAAAGGCTCTTAGATGCAAATATTGGTGTGAGAGCTAATCTCAATCAAGGAAACACTGCATGTTGGTGAAGGGCATATTGAAGAAGGATCAGCCGAGTGGTTCTTGTGGGAAGAGCAACTCCATTTGGCTCACTAACTTCACACACATCAGGCTTCCAGCAAGCTCTCAAGGAAACTCAGTTTTCACACTCTATGCTTAGTGCACTTTGAGTGCATTATCTAGGAATGACCCTGGTAGAGCATCCCACACAAACGAATGCTCCACATGCGGGTTTCACATGCCACCAACTCCACATTCACAGTCATCTTCAGCGCCACAGCCGTTTTCAGATAGCCCTCAATGCAAAGGCTCTAGATGCAAATATTGGTGTGAGAGCTAATTCAATCAGGAAACACTGCATGTCTGGTGAAGGGCATGACTGAAGAAGAATCAGCCGAGTGGTTCTTGAAGGAGAACAACTCCATTTTGCTCACTAACTTCACAACACCATCAGGCTTCAAGCAGCTCTCAAGGAAACTCAGTTTTCACACTCTATGCTTAGTGCCCTTTGAGTGCCTAGACTGAATGAAGAAGCTTGGTGGAGCATCCCACACAAACGAATGCTCCACATGCGGGTTTCACATGCCACCAACTCCACATTCACAGGCATCTTCAGCGCCACAACCGTTTTCAGATAGCCCTCAATGCAAAGGCTCTAGACGCAATATTGGTGTGAGAGCTAATTCAATCAAGGAAACACTGCATGTTGGTGAAGGGCATATTGAGAGAAGGATCAGCCGAGTGGTTCTTGTGGGAGAACAACTCCATTTGGCTCACTAACTTCACACACCATCAGGCTTCCAAGCAGCTCTCAAGGAAACTCAGTTTTCACACTCTATGCTTAGTGCCCTTTGAGTGCCTAGGACTGAAATGAAGCTTGGTGAGCATCCCACACAAACGAATGCTCCACATGCGGGTTTCACAAGCCACCAACTCCACATTCACAGGCAACTTCAGCGCCACAGCCGTTTTCAGATAGCAATCAGTGCAAAGGCTCTAGATCCAAATATTTTTGTGAGAGCTAAATCAATCAAGGAAACACTGCATGTTGGTGAAGGGCATATTGAAGAAGAATCAGCCGAGTGGTTCTTGTGGGAAGAACAACTGCATTTGGCTCAATAACTTCACACACCATCAGGCTTCCAAGCAGCTTTCAAGGGAAACTCAGTTTTCACACTCTATGCTTAGTGTCTCTTTGAGTGCCTAGGACTGAATGAAGCTTGGTGAGCATCCCACACAAACGAATGCTCCACATGCGGGTTTCACATGCCACCATCTCCACATTCACAGGCAACTTCACCGCCACAGCCGTTTTCAAATAGCCCTCAATGCAAAGGCCTCTAGACGCAAATATGGTGTGAGAGCTAATTCAGTCAAGGAAACCACTGCATGTTGGTGAAGGGCATATTGAAGAAGGATCAGCCGAGTGGTTCTTGTGGGAGAACAACTCCATTTGGCTCACTAACCTCACACACCATCAGGCTTCCAAGCAGCTCTCAGGTAAACTCAGTTTTCACACTCTATGCTTAGTGCCCTTTGAGTGCATTATCTAGGAATGAACCTGGTAGAGCATCCCACACAAACGAATGCTCCACATGCGGGTTTCACATGCCACCAACTCCACATTCACAGGCAACTTCAGCACCACAGCCGTTTTCAGATAGCCCTCAATGCAAAGGCTCTAGACGCAAATATTGGTGTGAGAGCTAATTCAATCAAGGAAACACTGCATGTTGGTGAAGGGCATATTGAAGAAGAATCAGCCGAGTGGTTCTTGTGGGAGAACAACTCCATTTGGCTCACTAACTTCACACACCATCAGGCTTCCAAGCAGCTCTCAAGGAAACTCAGTTTTCACATTCTATGCTTAGTGCCCTTTCAGTGCATTATGTAGGAATGAGCCTGGTAGAGCATCCCACACAAACGAATGCTCCACATGCGGGTTTCACATGCCACCAACTCCACATTCACAGGCAACTTCAGTGCCACAGCCGTTTTCAGATAGCCCTCAATGCAAAGGCTCTAGACGCAAATATTGGTGTGAGAGCTAATTCAATCAAGGAAACACTGCATGTTGGTGAAGGGCATATTGAAGAAGGATCAGCCGAGTGGTTCTTGTGGGAGAACAACTCTTTTTGGCTCACTAACTTCACACACCATCAGGCTTCCAAGCAGCTCTCAAGGAAACTCAGTTTTCACACTCTATGCTTAGTGTCCTTTGAGTGCATTATCTAGGAATGAACCTTGTAGAGCATCCCACACAAACGAATGCTCCACATGCGGGTTTCACATGCCACCAACTCCACATTCACAGGCAACTTCAGCGCCACAGCCATTTTCACATAGCCCTCAATGCAAAGGCTCTAGACGCAAATATTGGTGTGAGAGCTAATTCAATCAAGGAAACACTGCATGTTGGTGAAGGGCATATTGAAGAAGAAGGATCAGCCGAGTGGTTCTTGTGGGAGAACAACTCCATTTGGCTCACTAACTTCACACACCATCAGGCTTCCAAGCAGCTCTCAAGGAAACTCAGTTTTCACACTCTATGCTTAGTGCCCTTTGAGTGCATTATCTAGGAATGAACCTGGTAGAGCATCCCACACAAACGAATGCTCCACATGCGGGTTTCACATGCCACCAACTCCACATTCACAGGCAACTTCAGTGCCACAGCCGTTTTCAGATAGCCCTCAATGTAAAGGCTCTAGACGCAAATATTGGTGTGAGAGCTAATTCAATCAAGGAAACACTGAATGTTGGAGAAGGGCATATTGAAGAAGGATCAGCCGAGTGGTTCTTGTGGGAGAACAACTCCATTTGGCTCACTAACTTCACACACCATCAGGCTTCCAAGCAGCTCTCAAGGAAACTCAGTTTTCACACTCTATGCTTAGTGCCCTTTCAGTGCATTATCTAGGAATGAACCTGGTAGAGCATCATACACAAACGAATGCTCCACATGCGGGTTTCACATGCCACCAACTCCACATTCACAGGCAACTTCAGCGCCACAGCCGTTTTCAGATAGCCCTCAATGCAAAGGCTCTAGACGCAAATATTGGTGTGAGAGCTAATTCAATCAAGGAAACACTGCATGTTGGTGAAGGGCATATTGAAGAAGAATCAGCCGAGTGGTTCTTGTGGGAGAACAACTCCATTTGGCTCACTAACTTCACACACCATCAGGCTTCCAAGCAGCTCTCAAGGAAACTCAGTTTTCACACTCTATGCTTAGTGCCCTTTGAGTGCCTAGGACTGAAATGAAGCTTGGTGAGCATCCCACACAAACGAATGCTCCACATGCAGGTTTCACATGCCACCAACTCCACATTCACAGGCAACTTCACAGCCACAGCCGTTTTCAGATAGCCCTCAATGCAAAGGCTCTAGACGCAAATATTGGTGTGAGAGCTAATTCAGTCAAGGAAACACTGCATGTTGGTGAAGAGCATATTGAAGAAGGATCAGCCGAGTGGTTCTTGTGGGAGAACAACTCCATTTGGCTCACTAACTTCACACACCATCAGGCTTCCAAGCAGCTCTCAAGGAAACTCAGTTTTCACACTCTATGCTTAGTGCCCTTTGAGTGCCTAGGACTGAAATGAAGCTTGGTGAGCATCCCACACAAACGAATGCTCCACATGCGGGTTTCACATGCCAGCAACTCCACATTCACAGGCAACTTCAGCGCCACAGCCGTTTTCAGATAGCCCTCAATGCAAAGGCTCTAGACGCAAATACTGGTGTGAGATCTAATTCAATCAAGGAAACAATGCATGTTGGTGAAGGGCATATTGAAGAAGAATCAGCCGAGTGGTTCTTGTGTGAGAACAACTCCATTTGGCTCACTAACTTCACACACCATCAGGCTTCCAAGCAGCTCTCAAGGAAACTCAGTTTTCACACTCTATGCTTAGTGTCCTTTGAGTGCCTAGGACTGAAATGAAGCTTGGTGAGCATCCCACACAAACGAATGCTCCACATGCGGGTTTCACATGCCACCAACTCCACATTCACAGGCAACTTCAGCGCCACAGCCGTTTTCAGATAGCCCTCAATGCAAAGGCTCTAGACGCAAATATTGGTGTTAGAGCTAATTCAATCAATTAAATATTGCATATTGGTGAAGGGCATATTGAAGAAGGATAAGCCAAATGGTTCTTGTGGGAGAACAACTCCATTTGGCTCACTAACTTCACACACCATCAGGCTTCCAAGCAGCTCTCAAGGAAACTCAGTTTTCACACTCTATGCTTAGTGCACTTTGAGTGCATTATCTAGGAATGACCCTGGTAGAGCATCCCACACAAACGAATGCTCCACATGCGGGTTTCACATGCCACCAACTCCACATTCACAGGCATCTTCAGCGCCACAGCCGTTTTCAGATAGCCCTCAATGCAAAGGCTCTAGACGCAAATATTGGTGTGAGAACTAATTCAATCAAGGAAACACTGCATGTTGGTGAAGGGCATACTGAAGAAGAATCAGCCGAGTGGTTCTTGAAGGAGAACAACTCCATTTTGCTCACTAACTTCACACACCATCAGGCTTCCAAGCAGCTCTCAAGGAAACTCAGTTTTCACACTCTATGCTTAGTGCCCTTTGAGTGCCTAGGACTGAAATGAAGCTTGGTGAGCATCCCACACAAACGAATGCTCCACATGCGGGTTTCACATGCCACCAACTCCACATTCACAGGCAACTTCAGCGCCACAACCGTTTTCAGATAGCCCTCAATGCAAAGGCTCTAGACGCAAATATTGGTGTGAGAGCTAATTCAATCAAGGAAACACTGCATGTTGGTGAAGGGCATATTGAAGAAGGATCATAGCCGAGTGGTTCTTGTGGGAGAACAACTCCATTTGGCTCACTAACTTCACACACCATCAGGCTTCCAAGCAGCTCTCAAGGAAACTCAGTTTTCACACTCTATGCTTAGTGCCCTTTGAGTGCCTAGGACTGAAATGAAGCTTGGTGAGCATCCCACACAAACGAATGCTCCACATGCCGGTTTCACATGCCACCAACTCCACATTCACAGGCAACTTCAGCGCCACAGCCGTTTTCAGATAGCAATCAGTGCAAAGGCTCTAGACGCAAATATTGGTGTGAGAGCTAATTCAGTCAAGGAAACACTGCATGTTGGTGAAGGGCATATTGAAGAAGGATCAGCCGAGTGGTTCTTGTGGGAGAACAACTCCATTTGGCTCACTAACTTCACACACCATCAGGCTTCCAAGCAGCTCTCAAGGAAACTCAGTTTTCACACTCTATGCTTAGTGCACTTTGAGTGCATTATCTAGGAATGAACCTGGTAGAGCATCCCACACAAACGAATGCTCCACATGCGGGTTTCACATGCCACCAACTCCACATTCACAGGCAACTTCAGCGCCACAGCCGTTTTCAGATAGCCCTCAATGCAAAGGCTCTAGATGCAAATATTGATGTGAGAGCTAATTCAATCAAGGAAACACTGCATGTTGGTGAAGGGCATACTGAAGAAGAATCAGCCGAGTGGTTCTTGAAGGAGAACAACTCCATTTTGCTCACTAACTTCACACACCATCAGGCTTCCAAGCAGCTCTCAAGGAAATTCAGTTTTCACACTCTATGCTTAGTGCCCTTTGAGTGCCTAGGACTGAAATGAAGCTTGGTGAGCATTCCACACAAACGAATGCTCCACATGCGGGTTTCACATGCCACCAACTCCACATTCACAGGCAACTTCAGCGCCACAACCGTTTTCAGATAGCCCTCAATGCAAAGGCTCGAGACGCAAATATTGGTGTGAGAGCTAATTCAATCAAGGAAACACTGCATGTTGGTGAAGGGCATATTGAAGAAGGATCAGCCGAGTGGTTCTTGTGGGAGAACAACTCCATTTGGCTCACTAACTTCACACACCATCAGGCTTCCAAGCAGCTCTCAAGGAAACTCAGTTTTCACACTCTATGCTTAGTGCCCTTTGAGTGCCTAGGACTGAAATGAAGCTTGGTGAGCATGCCACACAAACGAATGCTCCACATGCCGGTTTCACATGCCACCAACTCCACATTCACAGGCAACTTCAGCGCTACAGCCGTTTTCAGATAGCAATCAGTGCAAAGGCTCTAGATGCAAATATTTTTGTGAGAGCTAATTCAATCAAGGAAACACTGCATGTTGGTGAAGGGCATATTGAAGAAGGATCAGCCAAGTGGTTCTTGAAGGAGAACAACTCCATTTGGCTCACTAACTTCACACACCATCAGGCTTCCAAGCAGCTTTCAAGGAAACTCAGTTTTCACACTCTATGCTTAGTGTCCTTTGAGTGCCTAGGACTGAAATGAAGCTTGGTGAGCATCCCACACAAACGAATGCTCCACATGCGGGTTTCACATGCCACCATCTCCACATTCACAGGCAACTTCAGCGCCACAGCCGTTTTCAAATAGCCCTCAATGCAAAGGCTCGAGACGCAAATATTGGTGTGAGAGCTAATTCAGTCAAGGAAACACTGCATGTTGGTGAAGGGCATATTGAAGAAGGATCAGCCGAGTGGTTCTTGTGGGAGAACAACTCCATTTGGCTCACTAACTTCACACACCATCAGGCTTCCAAGCAGCTCTCAGGTAAACTCAGTTTTCACACTCCTTTCAGTGCATTATCTAGGAATGAGCCTGGTAGAGCATCCCACACAAACGAATGCTCCACATGCGGGTTTCACATGCCACCAACTCCACATTCACAGGCAACTTCAGCACCACAGCCGTTTTCAGATAGCCCTCAATGCAAAGGCTCTAGACGCAAATATTGGTGTGAGAGCTAATTCAATCAAGGAAACACTGCATGTTGGTGAAGGGCATATTGAAGAAGGATCAGCCAAATGGTTCTTGTGGGAGAACAACTCCATTTGGCTCACTAACCTCACACACCATCAGGCTTCCAAGCAGCTCTCAAGGAAACTCAGTTTTCACACTCTATGCTTAGTGCACTTTGAGTGCCTAGGACTGAAATGAAGCTTGGTGAGCATCCCACACAAACGAATGCTCCACATGCGGGTTTCACATGCCACCAACTCCACATTCACAGGCAACTTCAGCGCCACAGCCGTTTTCAGATAGCCCTCAATGCAAAGGCTCTAGACGCAAATATTGGTGTGAGAGCTAATTCAATCAAGGAAACACTGCATGTTGGTGAAGGGCATATTGAAGAAGGATCAGCCGAGTGGTTCTTGTGGGAGAACAACTCCATTTGGCTCACTAACTTCACACACCATCAGGCTTCCAAGCAGCTCTCAAGGAAACTCAGTTTTCACATTCTATGCTTAGTGCCCTTTGAGTGCATTATCTAGGAATGAACGTGGTAGAGCATCCCACACAAACGAATGCTCCACATGCGGGTTTCACATTCCACCAACTCCACATTCACAGGCAACTTCAGCGCCACAGCCGTTTTCAGATAGCCCTCAATGCAAAGGCTCTAGATGCAAATATTGGTGTTAGAGCTAATTCAATCAAGGAAATATTGCATGTTGGTGAAGGGCATATTGAAGAAGGAACAGCCAAATGGTTCTTGTGGGAGAACAACTCCATTTGGCTCACTAACTTCACACACCATCAGGCTTCCAAGCAGCTCTCAAGGAAACTCAGTTTTCACACTCTATGCTTAGTGCCCTTTGAGTGCATTATCTAGGAATGAACCTGGTAGAGCATCCCACACAAACGAATGCTCCACATGCGGGTTTCACATGCCACCATCTCCACATTCACAGGCAACTTCAGCGCCACAGCCGTTTTCAGATAGCCCTCAATGCAAAGGCTCTAGATGCAAATATTGGTGTGAGAGCTAATTCAATCAAGGAAACACTGCATGTTGGTGAAGGGCATATTGAAGAAGGATCAGCCGAGTGGTTCTTGTGGGAGAACAACTCCATTTGGCTCACTAACTTCACACACCATCAGGCTTCCAAGCAGCTCTCAAGGAAACTCAGTTTTCACACTCTATGCTTAGTGCACTTTGAGTGCATTATCTAGGAATGAACCTGGTAGAGCATCCCACACAAACGAATGCTCCACATGCGGGTTTCACATGCCACCAACTCCACATTCACAGGCAACTTCAGCGCCACAGCCGTTTTCAGATAGCCCTCAATGCTAGGCTCTAGACGCAAATATTGATGTGAGAGCTAATTCAATCAAGGAAACACTGCATGTTGGTGAAGGGCATACTGAAGAAGAATCAGCCGAGTGGTTCTTGAAGGAGAACAACTCCATTTTGCTCACTAACTTCACACACCATCAGGCTTCCAAGCAGCTCTCAAGGAAATTCAGTTTTCACACTCTATGCTTAGTGCCCTTTGAGTGCCTAGGACTGAAATGAAGCTTGGTGAGCATTCCACACAAACGAATGCTCCACATGCGGGTTTCACATGCCACCAACTCCACATTCACAGGCAACTTCAGCGCCACAACCGTTTTCAGATAGCCCTCAATGCAAAGGCTCTAGACGCAAATATTGGTGTGAGAGCTAATTCAATCAAGGAAACACTGCATGTTGGTGAAGGGCATATTGAAGAAGGATCAGCCGAGTGGTTCTTGTGGGAGAACAACTCATTTGGCTCACTAACTTCACACACCATCAGGCTTCCAAGCAGCTCTCAAGGAAAACTCAGTTTTCACACTCTATGCTTAGTGCCCTTTGAGTGCCTAGGACTGAAATGAAGCTTGGTGAGCATGCCACACAAACGAATGCTCCACATGCCGGTTTCACATGCCACCAACTCCACATTCACAGGCAACTTCAGCGCTACAGCCGTTTTCAGATAGCAATCAGTGCAAAGGCTCTAGATTGCAAATATTTTTGTGAGAGCTAATTCAATCAAGGAAACACTGCATGTTGGTGAAGGGCATATTGAAGAAGGATCAGCCAAGTGGTTCTTGAAGGAGAACAACTCCATTTGGCTCACTAACTTCACACACCATCAGGCTTCCAAGCAGCTTTCAAGGAAACTCAGTTTTCACACTCTATGCTTAGTGTCCTTTGAGTGCCTAGGACTGAAATGAAGCTTGGTGAGCATCCCACACAAACGAATGCTCCACATGCGGGTTTCACATGCCACCATCTCCACATTCACAGGCAACTTCAGCGCCACAGCCGTTTTCAAATAGCCCTCAATGCAAAGGCTCGAGACGCAAATATTGGTGTGAGAGCTAATTCAGTCAAGGAAACACTGCATGTTGGTGAAGGGCATATTGAAGAAGGATCAGCCGAGTGGTTCTTGTGGGAGAACAACTCCATTTGGCTCACTAACTTCACACACCATCAGGCTTCCAAGCAGCTCTCAGGTAAACTCAGTTTTCACACTCCTTTCAGTGCATTATCTAGGAATGAGCCTGGTAGAGCATCCCACACAAACGAATGCTCCACATGCGGGTTTCACATGCCACCAACTCCACATTCACAGGCAACTTCAGCACCACAGCCGTTTTCAGATAGCCCTCAATGCAAAGGCTCTAGACGCAAATATTGGTGTGAGAGCTAATTCAATCAAGGAAACACTGCATGTTGGTGAAGGGCATATTGAAGAAGGATCAGCCAAATGGTTCTTGTGGGAGAACAACTCCATTTGGCTCACTAACCTCACACACCATCAGGCTTCCAAGCAGCTCTCAAGGAAACTCAGTTTTCACACTCTATGCTTAGTGCACTTTGAGTGCCTAGGACTGAAATGAAGCTTGGTGAGCATCCCACACAAACGAATGCTCCACATGCGGGTTTCACATGCCACCAACTCCACATTCACAGGCAACTTCAGCGCCACAGCCGTTTTCAGATAGCCCTCAATGCAAAGGCTCTAGACGCAAATATTGGTGTGAGAGCTAATTCAATCAAGGAAACACTGCATGTTGGTGAAGGGCATATTGAAGAAGGATCAGCCGAGTGGTTCTTGTGGGAGAACAACTCCATTTGGCTCACTAACTTCACACACCATCAGGCTTCCAAGCAGCTCTCAAGGAAACTCAGTTTTCACATTCTATGCTTAGTGCCCTTTGAGTGCATTATCTAGGAATGAACGTGGTAGAGCATCCCACACAAACGAATGCTCCACATGCGGGTTTCACATGCCACCAACTCCACATTCACAGGCAACTTCAGCGCCACAGCCGTTTTCAGATAGCCCTCAATGCAAAGGCTCTAGATGCAAATATTGGTGTTAGAGCTAATTCAATCAAGGAAATATTGCATGTTGGTGAAGGGCATATTGAAGAAGGAACAGCCAAATGGTTCTTGTGGGAGAACAACTCCATTTGGCTCACTAACTTCACACACCATCAGGCTTCCAAGCAGCTCTCAAGGAAACTCAGTTTTCACACTCTATGCTTAGTGCCCTTTGAGTGCATTATCTAGGAATGAACCTGGTAGAGCATCCCACACAAACGAATGCTCCACATGCGGGTTTCACATGCCACCATCTCCACATTCACAGGCAACTTCAGCGCCACAGCCGTTTTCAGATAGCCCTCAATGCAAAGGCTCTAGATGCAAATATTGGTGTGAGAGCTAATTCAATCAAGGAAACACTGCATGTTGGTGAAGGGCATATTGAAGAAGGATCAGCCGAGTGGTTCTTGTGGGAGAACAACTCCATTTGGCTCACTAACTTCACACACCATCAGGCTTCCAAGCAGCTCTCAAGGAAACTCAGTTTTCACACTCTATGCTTAGTGCACTTTGAGTGCATTATCTAGGAATGAACCTGGTAGAGCATCCCACACAAACGAATGCTCCACATGCGGGTTTCACATGCCACCAACTCCACATTCACAGGCAACTTCAGCGCCACAGCCGTTTTCAGATAGCCCTCAATGCAAAGGCTCTAGACGCAAATATTGATGTGAGAGCTAATTCAATCAAGGAAACACTGCATGTTGGTGAAGGGCATACTGAAGAAGAATCAGCCGAGTGGTTCTTGAAGGAGAACAACTCCATTTTGCTCACTAACTTCACACACCATCAGGCTTCCAAGCAGCTCTCAAGGAAACTCAGTTTTCACACTCTATGCTTAGTGCCCTTTGAGTGCCTAGGACTGAAATGAAGCTTGGTGAGCATCCCACACAAACGAATGCTCCACATGCCGGTTTCACATGCCACCAACTCCACACTCACAGGCAACTTCAGCGCCACAGCCGTTTTCAGACAGCAATCAGTGCAAAGGCTCTAGATGCAAATATTTTTGTGAGAGCTAATTCAATCAAGGAAACACTGCATGTTGGTGAAGGGCATATTGAAGAAGAATCAGCCGAGTGGTTCTTGTGGGAGAACAACTCCATTTGGCTCACTAACTTCACACACCATCAGGCTTCCAAGCAGCTTTCAAGGAAACTCAGTTTTCACACTCTATGCTTAGTGTCCTTTGAGTGCCTAGGACTGAAATGAAGCTTGGTGAGCATCCCACACAAACGAATGCTCCACATGCGGGTTTCACATGCCACCATCTCCACATTCACAGGCAACTTCAGCGCCACAGCCGTTTTCAAATAGCCCTCAATGCAAAGGCTCGAGACGCAAATATTGGTGTGAGAGCTAATTCAGTCAAGGAAACACTGCATGTTGGTGAAGGGCATATTGAAGAAGGATCAGCCGAGTGGTTCTTGTGGGAGAACAACTCCATTTGGCTCACTAACCTCACACACCATCAGGCTTCCAAGCAGCTCTCAGGTAAACTCAGTTTTCACACTCTATGCTTAGTGCCCTTTCAGTGCATTATCTAGGAATGAGCCTGGTAGAGCATCCCACACAAACGAATGCTCCACATGCGGGTTTCACATGCCACCAACTCCACATTCACAGGCAACTTCAGCGCCACAACCGTTTTCAGATAGCCCTCAATGCAAAGGCTCTAGACGCAAATATTGGTGTGAGAGCTAATTCAATCAAGGAAACACTGCATGTTGGTGAAGGGCATATTGAAGAAGGATCAGCCGAGTGGTTCTTGTGGGAGAACAACTCCATTTGGCTCACTAACTTCACACACCATCAGGCTTCCAAGCAGCTCTCAAGGAAACTCAGTTTTCACACTCTATGCTTAGTGCCCTTTGAGTGCCTAGGACTGAAATGAAGCTTGGTGAGCATCCCACACAAACGAATGCTCCACATGCCGGTTTCACATGCCACCAACTCCACATTCACAGGCAACTTCAGCGCCACAGCCGTTTTCAGATAGCAATCAGTGCAAAGGCTCTAGATGCAAATATTTTTGTGAGAGCTAAATCAATCAAGGAAACACTGCATGTTGGTGAAGGGCATATTGAAGAAGAATCAGCCGAGTGGTTCTTGTGGGAGAACAACTCCATTTGGCTCAATAACTTCACACACCATCAGGCTTCCAAGCAGCTTTCAAGGAAACTCAGTTTTCACACTCTATGCTTAGTGTCCTTTGAGTGCCTAGGACTGAATGAAGCTTGGTGAGCATCCCACACAAACGAATGCTCCACATGCGGGTTTCACATGCCACCATCTCCACATTCACAGGCAACTTCAGCGCCACAGCCGTTTTCAAATAGCCCTCAATGCAAAGGCTCTAGACGCAAATATTGGTGTGAGAGCTAATTCAGTCAAGGAAACACTGCATGTTGGTGAAGGGCATATTGAAGAAGGATCAGCCGAGTGGTTCTTGTGGGAGAACAACTCCATTTGGCTCACTAACCTCACACACCATCAGGCTTCCAAGCAGCTCTCAGGTAAACTCAGTTTTCACACTCTATGCTTAGTGCACTTTGAGTGCATTATCTAGAAATGAACATGGTAGAGCATCCCACACAAACGAATGCTCCACATGCGGGTTTCACATGCCACCAACTCCACATTCACAGAAAACTTCAGCGCCACAGCCGTTTTCAGATAGCCCTCAATGCAAAGGCTCTAGATGCAAATATTGGTGTGAGAGCTAATTCAATCAAGGAAACACTGCATGTTGGTGAAGGGCATATTGAAGAAGGATCAGCCGAGTGGTTCTTGTGGGAGAACAACTCCATTTGGCTCACTAACTTCACACACCATCAGGCTTCCAAGCAGCTCTCAAGGAAACTCAGTTTTCACACTCTATGCTTAGTGCACTTTGAGTGCATTATCTAGGAATGAACCTGGTAGAGCATCCCACACAAACGAATGCTCCACATGCGGGTTTCACATGCCACCAACTCCACATTCACAGGCAACTTCAGCGCCACAGCCGTTTTCAGATAGCCCTCAATGCAAAGGCTCTAGACGCAAATATTGATGTGAGAGCTAATTCAATCAAGGAAACACTGCATGTTGGTGAAGGGCATACTGAAGAAGAATCAGCCGAGTGGTTCTTGAAGGAGAACAACTCCATTTTGCTCACTAACTTCACACACCATCAGGCTTCCAAGCAGCTCTCAAGGAAACTCAGTTTTCACACTCTATGCTTAGTGCCCTTTGAGTGCCTAGGACTGAAATGAAGCTTGGTGAGCATTCCACACAAACGAATGCTCCACATGCGGGTTTCACATGCCACCAACTCCATATTCACAGTCAACTTCAGCGCCACAACCGTTTTCAGATAGCCCTCAATGCAAAGGCTCTAGACACAAATATTGGTGTGAGAGCTAATTCAATCAAGGAAACACTGCATGTTGCTGAAGGGCATATTGAAGAAGGATCAGCCGAGTGGTTCTTGTGGGAGAACAACTCCATTTGGCTCACTAACTTCACACACCATCAGGCTTCCAAGCAGCTCTCAAGGAAACTCAGTTTTCACACTCTATGCTTAGTGCCCTTTGAGTGCCTAGGACTGAAATGAAGCTTGGTGAGCATGCCACACAAACGAATGCTCCACATGCCGGTTTCACATGCCACCAACTCCACATTCACAGGCAACTTCAGCGCTACAGCCGTTTTCAGATAGCAATCAGTGCAAAGGCTCTAGATGCAAATATTTTTGTGAGAGCTAATTCAATCAAGGAAACACTGCATGTTGGTGAAGGGCATATTGAAGAAGGATCAGCCAAGTGGTTCTTGTGGGAGAACAACTCCATTTGGCTCACTAACTTCACACACCATCAGGCTTCCAAGCAGCTTTCAAGGAAACTCAGTTTTCACACTCTATGCTTAGTGTCCTTTGAGTGCCTAGGACTGAAATGAAGCTTGGTGAGCATCCCACACAAACGAATGCTCCACATGCGGGTTTCACATGCCACCATCTCCACATTCACAGGCAACTTCAGCGCCACAGCCGTTTTCAAATAGCCCTCAATGCAAAGGCTCGAGACGCAAATATTGGTGTGAGAGCTAATTCAGTCAAGGAAACACTGCATGTTGGTGAAGGGCATATTGAAGAAGGATCAGCCGAGTGGTTCTTGTGGGAGAACAACTCCATTTGGCTCACTAACTTCACACACCATCAGGCTTCCAAGCAGCTCTCAGGTAAACTCAGTTTTCACACTCCTTTCAGTGCATTATCTAGGAATGAGCCTGGTAGAGCATCCCACACAAACGAATGCTCCACATGCGGGTTTCACATGCCACCAACTCCACATTCACAGGCAACTTCAGCACCACAGCCGTTTTCAGATAGCCCTCAATGCAAAGGCTCTAGACGCAAATATTGGTGTGAGAGCTAATTCAATCAAGGAAACACTGCATGTTGGTGAAGGGCATATTGAAGAAGGATCAGCCAAATGGTTCTTGTGGGAGAACAACTCCATTTGGCTCACTAACCTCACACACCATCAGGCTTCCAAGCAGCTCTCAAGGAAACTCAGTTTTCACACTCTATGCTTAGTGCACTTTGAGTGCCTAGGACTGAAATGAAGCTTGGTGAGCATCCCACACAAACGAATGCTCCACATGCGGGTTTCACATGCCACCAACTCCACATTCACAGGCAACTTCAGCGCCACAGCCGTTTTCAGATAGCCCTCAATGCAAAGGCTCTAGACGCAAATATTGGTGTGAGAGCTAATTCAATCAAGGAAACACTGCATGTTGGTGAAGGGCATATTGAAGAAGGATCAGCCGAGTGGTTCTTGTGGGAGAACAACTCCATTTGGCTCACTAACTTCACACACCATCAGGCTTCCAAGCAGCTCTCAAGGAAACTCAGTTTTCACATTCTATGCTTAGTGCCCTTTGAGTGCATTATCTAGGAATGAGCCTGGTAGAGCATCCCACACAAACGAATGCTCCACATGCGGGTTTCACATGCCACCAACTCCACATTCACAGGCAACTTCAGCGCCACAGCCGTTTTCAGATAGCCCTCAATGCAAAGGCTCTAGATGCAAATATTGGTGTTAGAGCTAATTCAATCAAGGAAATATTGCATGTTGGTGAAGGGCATATTGAAGAAGGAACAGCCAAATGGTTCTTGTGGGAGAACAACTCCATTTGGCTCACTAACTTCACACACCATCAGGCTTCCAAGCAGCTCTCCAGGAAACTCAGTTTTCACACTCTATGCTTAGTGCCCTTTGAGTGCATTATCTAGGAATGAACCTGGTAGAGCATCCCACACAAACGAATGCTCCACATGCGGGTTTCACATGCCACCATCTCCACATTCACAGGCAACTTCAGCGCCACAGCCGTTTTCAGATAGCCCTCAATGCAAAGGCTCTAGATGCAAATATTGGTGTGAGAGCTAATTCAATCAAGGAAACACTGCATGTTGGTGAAGGGCATATTGAAGAAGGATCAGCCGAGTGGTTCTTGTGGGAGAACAACTCCATTTGGCTCACTAACTTCACACAGCATCAGGCTTCCAAGCAGCTCTCAAGGAAACTCAGTTTTCACACTCTATGCTTAGTGCACTTTGAGTGCATTATCTAGGAATGAACCTGGTAGAGCATCCCACACAAACGAATGCTCCACATGCGGGTTTCACATGCCACCAACTCCACATTCACAGGCAACTTCAGCGCCACAGCCGTTTTCAGATAGCCCTCAATGCAAAGGCTCTAGACGCAAATATTGATGTGAGAGCTAATTCAATCAAGGAAACACTGCATGTTGGTGAAGGGCATACTGAAGAAGAATCAGCCGAGTGGTTCTTGAAGGAGAACAACTCCATTTTGCTCACTAACTTCACACACCATCAGGCTTCCAAGCAGCTCTCAAGGAAACTCAGTTTTCACACTCTATGCTTAGTGCCCTTTGAGTGCCTAGGACTGAAATGAAGCTTGGTGAGCATCCCACACAAACGAATGCTCCACATGCCGGTTTCACATGCCACCAACTCCACATTCACAGGCAACTTCAGCGCTACAGCCGTTTTCAGATAGCAATCAGTGCAAAGGCTCTAGATGCAAATATTTTTGTGAGAGCTAATTCAATCAAGGAAACACTGCATGTTGGTGAAGGGCATATTGAAGAAGGATCAGCCAAGTGGTTCTTGTGGGAGAACAACTCCATTTGGCTCACTAACTTCACACACCATCAGGCTTCCAAGCAGCTTTCAAGGAAACTCAGTTTTCACACTCTATGCTTAGTGTCCTTTGAGTGCCTAGGACTGAAATGAAGCTTGGTGAGCATCCCACACAAACGAATGCTCCACATGCGGGTTTCACATGCCACCATCTCCACATTCACAGGCAACTTCAGCGCCACAGCCGTTTTCAAATAGCCCTCAATGCAAAGGCTCGAGACGCAAATATTGGTGTGAGAGCTAATTCAGTCAAGGAAACACTGCATGTTGGTGAAGGGCATATTGAAGAAGGATCAGCCGAGTGGTTCTTGTGGGAGAACAACTCCATTTGGCTCACTAACCTCACACACCATCAGGCTTCCAAGCAGCTCTCAGGTAAACTCAGTTTTCACACTCTATGCTTAGTGCCCTTTCAGTGCATTATCTAGGAATGAGCCTGGTAGAGCATCCCACACAAACGAATGCTCCACATGCGGGTTTCACATGCCACCAACTCCACATTCACAGGCAACTTCAGCACCACAGCCGTTTTCAGATAGCCCTCAATGCAAAGGCTCTAGACGCAAATATTGGTGTGAGAGCTAATTCAATCAAGGAAACACTGCATGTTGGTGAAGGGCATATTGAAGAAGGATCAGCCAAATGTTTCTTGTGGGAGAACAACTCCATTTGGCTCACTGACTTCACACACCATCAGGCTTCCAAGCAGCTCTCAAGGAAACTCAGTTTTCACACTCTATGCTTAGTGCACTTTGAGTGCATTATCTAGGAATGAACCTGGTAGAGCATCCCACACAAACGAATGCTCCAAATGCGGGTTTCACATGCCACCATCTCCACATTCACAGGCAACTTCAGCGCCACAGCCGTTTTCAGATAGCCCTCAATGCAAAGGCTCTAGATGCAAATATTGGTGTGAGAGATAATTCAATCAAGGAAACACTGCATGTTGGTGAAGGGCATATTGAAGAAGGATCAGCCGAGTGGTTCTTGTGGGAGAACAACTCCATTTGGCTCACTAACTTCACACACCATCAGGCTTCCAAGCAGCTCTCAAGGAAACTCAGTTTTCACACTCTATGCTTAGTGCCCTTTGATTGCCTAGGACTGAAATGAAGCTTGGTGAGCATCCCACACAAACGAATGCTCCACATGGGGGTTTCACATGCCACCAACTCCACATTCACAGGCAACTTCAGCGCCACAGCCGTTTTCAGATAGCCCTCAGTGCAAAGGCTCTAGATGCAAATATTTTTGTGAGAGCTAATTCAATCAAGGAAACACTGCATGTTGGTGAAGGGCATATTGAAGAAGAATCAGCAGAGTGGTTCTTGAAGGAGAACAACTCCATTTGGCTCACTAACTTCACACACCATCAGGCTTCCAAGCAGCTCTCAGGTAAACTCAGTTTTCACACTCTATGCTTAGTGCCCTTTCAGTGCATTATCTAGGAATGAGCCTGGTAGAGCATCCCACACAAACGAATGCTCCACATGGGGGTTTCACATGCCACCAACTCCACATTCACAGGCAACTTCAGCGACACAGCCGTTTTCAGATAGCCCTCAGTGCAAAGGCTCTAGATGCAAATATTTTTGTGAGAGCTAATTCAATCAAGGAAACACTGCATGTTGGTGAAGGGCATATTGAAGAAGAATCAGCAGAGTGGTTCTTGTGGGAGAACAACTCCATTTGGCTCACTAACTTCACACACCATCAGGCTTCCAAGCAGCTCTCAAGGAAACTCAGTTTTCACACTCTATGCTTAGTGCCCTTTGAGTGCCTAGGACTGAAATGAAGCTTGGTGAGCATCCCACACAAATGAATGCTCCACATGCGGGTTTCACATGCCACCAACTCCACATTCACAGGCAACTTCAGCGCCACAGCCGTTTTCAGATAGCCCTCAATGCAAAGGCTCTAGACGCAAATATTGGTGTTAGAGCTAATTCAATCAAGGAAACACTGCATGTTGGTGAAGGGCATATTGAAGAAGGATCAGCCGAGTGGTTCTTGTGGGAGAACAACTCCATTTGGCTCACTAACTTCACACACCATCAGGCTTCCAAGCAGCTCTCAAGGAAACTCAGTTTTCACACTCTATGCTTAGTGCCCTTTGAGTGCCTAGGACTGAAATGAAGCTTGGTGAGCATCCCACACAAACGAATGCTCCACATGCCGGTTTCACATGCCACCAACTCCACATTCACAGGCAACTTCAGCGCCACAGCCGTTTTCAGATAGCAATCAGTGCAAAGGCTCTAGATGCAAATATTTTTGTGAGAGCTAATTCAATCAAGGAAACACTGCATGTTGGTGAAGGGCATATTGAAGAAGAATCAGCCGAGTGGTTCTTGTGGGAGAACAACTCCATTTGGCTCAATAACTTCACACACCATCAGGCTTCCAAGCAGCTCTCAAGGAAACTCAGTTTTCACACTCTATGCTTAGTGTCCTTTGAGTGCCTAGGACTGAATGAAGCTTGGTGAGCATCCCACACAAACGAATTCTCCACATGCGGGTTTCACATGCCACCATCTCCACATTCACAGGCAACTTCAGCGCCACAGCCGTTTTCAAATAGCCCTCAATGCAAAGGCTCTAGACGCAAATATTGGTGTGAGAGCTAATTCAGTCAAGGAAACACTGCATGTTGGTGAAGGGCATATTGAAGAAGGATCAGCCGAGTGGTTCTTGTGGGAGAACAACTCCATTTGGCTCACTAACCTCACACACCATCAGGCTTCCAAGCAGCTCTCAGGTAAACTCAGTTTTCACACTCTATGCTTAGTGCCATTTCAGTGCATTATCTAGGAATGAGCCTGGTAGAGCATCCCACACAAACGAATGCTCCACATGCGGGTTTCACATGCCACCAACTCCACATTCACAGGCAACTTCAGCGCCACAGCCGTTTTCAGATAGCCCTCAATGCAAAGGCTCTAGACGCAAATATTGGTGTGAGAGCTAATTCAATCAAGGAAACACTGCATGTTGGTGAAGGGCATACTGAAGAAGAATCAGCCGAGTGGTTCTTGTGGGAGAACAACTCCATTTGGCTCACTAACCTCACACACCATCAGGCTTCCAAGCAGCTCTCAAGGAAACTCAGTTTTCACACTCTATGCTTAGTGCCCTTTGAGTGCCTAGGACTGAAATGAAGCTTGGTGAGCATCCCACACAAACGAATGCTCCACATGCGGGTTTCACATGCCACCAACTCCACATTCACAGACAACTTCAGCGCCACAGCCGTTTTCAGATAGCCCTCAATGCAAAGGCTCTAGATGCAAATATTGGTGTGAGAGCTAATTCAATCAAGGAAACACTGCATGTTGGTGAAGGGCATATTGAAGAAGGATCAGCTGAGTGGTTCTTGTGGGAGAACAACTCCATTTGGCTCACTAACTTCACACACCATCAGGCTTCCAAGCAGCTCTCAAGGAAACTCAGTTTTCACACTCTATGCTTAGTGCACTTTGAGTGCATTATCTAGGAATGAACCTGGTAGAGCATCCCACACAAACGAATGCTCCACATGCGGGTTTCACATGCCACCAACTCCACATTCACAGGCAACTTCAGCGCCACAGCCGTTTTCAGATAGCCCTCAATGCAAAGGCTCTAGACGCAAATATTGATGTGAGAGCTAATTCAATCAAGGAAACACTGCATGTTGGTGAAGGGCATACTGAAGAAGAATCAGCCGAGTGGTTCTTGAAGGAGAACAACTCCATTTTGCTCACTAACTTCACACACCATCAGGCTTCCAAGCAGCTCTCAAGGAAACTCAGTTTTCACACTCTATGCTTAGTGCCCTTTGAGTGCCTAGGACTGAAATGAAGCTTGGTGAGCATCCCACACAAACGAATGCTCCACATGCGGGTTTCACATGCCACCAACTCCACATTCACAGGCAACTTCAGCGCCACAACCGTTTTCAGATAGCCCTCAATGCAAAGGCTCTAGACGCAAATATTGGTGTGAGAGCTAATTCAATCAAGGAAACACTGCATGTTGGTGAAGGGCATATTGAAGAAGGATCAGCCGAGTGGTTCTTGTGGGAGAACAACTCCATTTGGCTCACTAACTTCACACACCATCAGGCTTCCAAGCAGCTCTCAAGGAAACTCAGTTTTCACACACTATGCTTAGTGCCCTTTGAGTGCCTAGGACTGAAATGAAGCTTGGTGAGCATCCCACACAAACGAATGCTCCACATGGTGGTTTCACATGCCACCAACTCCACATTCACAGGCAACTTCAGCGCCACAGCCGTTTTCAGATAGCCCTCAGTGCAAAGGCTCTAGATGCAAATATTTTTGTGAGAGCTAATTCAATCAAGGAAACACTGCATGTTGGTGAAGGGCATATTGAAGAAGAATCAGCCGAGTGGTTCTTGTGGGAGAACAACTCCATTTGGCTCACTAACTTCACACACCATCAGGCTTCCAAACAGCTTTCAAGGAAACTCAGTTTTCACACTCTATGCTTAGTGTCCTTTGAGTGCCTAGGACTGAAATGAAGCTTGGTGAGCATCCCACACAAACGAATGCTCCACATGCGGGTTTCACATGCCACCATCTCCACATTCACAGGCAACTTCAGCGCCACAGCCGTTTTCAAATAGCCCTCAATGCAAAGGCTCGAGACGCAAATATTGGTGTGAGAGCTAATTCAGTCAAGGAAACACTGCATGTTGGTGAAGGGCATATTGAAGAAGGATCAGCCGAGTGGTTCTTGTGGGAGAACAACTCCATTTGGCTCACTAACTTCACACACCATCAGGCTTCCAAGCAGCTCTCAAGGAAACTCAGTTTTCACACTCTATGCTTAGTGCCCTTTCAGTGCATTATCTAGGAATGAGCCTGGTAGAGCATCCCACACAAACGAATGCTCCACATGCCGGTTTCACATGCCACCAACTCCACATTCACAGGCAACTTCAGCACCACAGCCGTTTTCAGATAGCCCTCAATGCAAAGGCTCTAGACGCAAATATTGGTGTGAGAGCTAATTCAATCAAGGAAACACTGCATGTTGGTGAAGGGCATATTGAAGAAGGATCAGCCAAATGGTTCTTGTGGGAGAACAACTCCATTTGGCTCACTAACCTCACACACCATCAGGCTTCCAAGCAGCTCTCAAGGAAACTCAGTTTTCACACTCTATGCTTAGTGCACTTTGAGTGCCTAGGACTGAAATGAAGCTTGGTGAGCATCCCACACAAACGAATGCTCCACATGCGGGTTTCACATGCCACCAACTCCACATTCACAGGCAACTTCAGCGCCACAGCCGTTTTCAGATAGCCCTCAATGCAAAGGCTCTAGATGCAAATATTGGTGTTAGAGCTAATTCAATCAAGGAAACACTGCATGTTGGTGAAGGGCATATTGAAGAAGGATCAGCCAAATGGTTCTTGTGGGAGAACAACTCCATTTGGCTCACTAACTTCACACACCATCAGGCTTCCAAGCAGCTCTCAAGGAAACTCAGTTTTCACACTCTATGCTTAGTGCACTTTGAGTGCATTATCTAGGAATGAACCTGGTAGAGCATCCCACACAAACGAATGCTCCACATGCGGGTTTCACATGCCACCATCTCCACATTCACAGGCAACTTCAGCGCCACAGCCGTTTTCAGATAGCCCTCAATGCAAAGGCTCTAGATGCAAATATTGGTGTGAGAGCTAATTCAATCAAGGAAACACTGCATGTTGGTGAAAGGCATATTGAAGAAAGATCAGCCGAGTGGTTCTTGTGGGAGAACAACTCCATTTTGCTCACTAACTTCACACACCATCAGGCTTCCAAGCAGCTCTCAAGGAAACTCAGTTTTCACACTCTATGCTTAGTGCCCATTGAGTGCCTAGGACTGAAATGAAGCTTGGTGAGCATCCCACACAAACGAATGCTCCACATGGGGGTTTCACATGCCACCAACTCCACGTTCACAGGCAACTTCAGCGCCACAGCCGTTTTCAGATAGCAATCAGTGCAAAGGCTCTAGATGCAAATATTTTTGTGAGAGCTAATTCAATCAAGGAAACACTGCATGTTGGTGAAGGGCATATTGAAGAAGAATCAGCCGAGTGGTTCTTGTGGGAGAACAACTCCATTTGGCTCACTAACTTCACACACCATCAGGCTTCCGAGCAGCTCTCAAGGAAACTCAGTTTTCACACTCTATGCTTAGTGTCCTTTGAGTGCCTAGGACTGAAATGAAGCTTGGTAAGTATCCCACACAAACGAATGCTCCACATGCGGGTTTCACATGCCACCATCTCCACATTCACAGGCAACTTCAGCGCCACAGCCGTTTTCAAATAGCCCTCAATGCAAAGGCTCGAGACGCAAATATTGGTGTGAGAGCTAATTCAGTCAAGGAAACACTGCATGTTGGTGAAGGGCATATTGAAGAAGGATCAGCCGAGTGGTTCTTGTGGGAGAACAACTCCATTTGGCTCACTAACTTCACACACCATCAGGCTTCCAAGTAGCTGTCAGGTAAACTCAGTTTTCACACTCTATGCTTAGTGCCATTTCAGTGCATTATCTAGGAATGAGCCTGGTAGAGCATCCCACACAAACGAATGCTCCACATGCGGGTTTCACATGCCACCAACTCCACATTCACAGGCAACTTCAGCGCCACAGCCGTTTTCAGATAGCCCTCAATGCAGAGGCTCTAGACGCAAATATTGGTGTGAGAGCTAATTCAATCAAGGAAACACTGCATGTTGGTGAAGGGCATATTGAAGAAGGATCAGCCAAATGGTTCTTGTGGGAGAACAACTCCATTTGGCTCACTAACCTCACACACCATCAGGCTTCCAAGCAGCTCTCAAGGAAACTCAGTTTTCACACTCTATGCTTAGTGCCCTTTGAGTGCCTAGGACTGAAATGAAGCTTGGTGAGCATCCCACACAAACGAATGCTCCACATGCGGGTTTCACATGCCACCAACTCCACATTCACAGGCAACTTCAGCGCCACAACCGTTTTCAGATAGCCCTCAATGCAAAGGCTCTAGACGCAAATATTGGTGTGAGAGCTAATTCAATCAAGGAAACACTGCATGTTGGTGAAGGGCATATTGAAGAAGGATCAGCCGAGTGGTTCTTGTGGGAGAACAACTCCATTTGGCTCACTAACTTCACACACCATCAGGCTTCCAAGCAGCTCTCAAGGAAACTCAGTTTTCACACACTATGCTTAGTGCCCTTTGAGTGCCTAGGACTGAAATGAAGCTTGGTGAGCATCCCACACAAACGAATGCTCCACATGCCGGTTTCACATGCCACCAACTCCACATTCACAGGCAACTTCAGTGCCACAGCCGTTTTCAGATAGCCCTCAGTGCAAAGGCTCTAGATGCAAATATTTTTGTGAGAGCTAATTCAATCAAGGAAACACTGCATGTTGGTGAAGGGCATATTGAAGAAGAATCAGCCGAGTGGTTCTTGTGGGAGAACAACTCCATTTGGCTCACTAACTTCACACACCATCAGGCTTCCAAACAGCTTTCAAGGAAACTCAGTTTTCACACTCTATGCTTAGTGTCCTTTGAGTGCCTAGGACTGAAATGAAGCTTGGTGAGCATCCCACACAAACGAATGCTCCACATGCGGGTTTCACATGCCACCATCTCCACATTCACAGGCAACTTCAGCGCCACAGCCGTTTTCAAATAGCCCTCAATGCAAAGGCTCGAGACGCAAATATTGGTGTGAGAGCTAATTCAGTCAAGGAAACACTGCATGTTGGTGAAGGGCATATTGAAGAAGAATCAGCCGAGTGGTTCTTGTGGGAGAACAACTCCATTTGGCTCACTAACCTCACACACCATCAGGCTTCCAAGCAGCTCTCAAGGAAACTCAGTTTTCACACTCTATGCTTAGTGCCCTTTCAGTGCATTATCTAGGAATGAGCCTGGTAGAGCATCCCACACAAACGAATGCTCCACATGCGGGTTTCACATGCCACCAACTCCACATTCACAGGCAACTTCAGCACCACAGCCGTTTTCAGATAGCCCTCAATGCAAAGGCTCTAGACGCAAATATTGGTGTGAGAGCTAATTCAATCAAGGAAACACTGCATGTTGGTGAAGGGCATATTGAAGAAGGATCAGCCAAATGGTTCTTGTGGGAGAACAACTCCATTTGGCTCACTAACCTCACACACCATCAGGCTTCCAAGCAGCTCTCAAGGAAACTCAGTTTTCACACTCTATGCTTAGTGCACTTTGAGTGCCTAGGACTGAAATGAAGCTTGGTGAGCATCCCACACAAACGAATGCTCCACATGCGGGTTTCACATGCCACCAACTCCACATTCACAGGCAACTTCAGCGCCACAGCCGTTTTCAGATAGCCTTCAATGCAAAGGCTCTAGATGCAAATATTGGTGTTAGAGCTAATTCAATCAAGGAAATATTGCATGTTGGTGAAGGGCATATTGAAGAAGGATCAGCCAAATGGTTCTTGTGGGAGAACAACTCCATTTGGCTCACTAACTTCACACACCATCAGGCTTCCAAGCAGCTCTCAAGGAAACTCAGTTTTCACACTCTATGCTTAGTGCACTTTGAGTGCATTATCTAGGAATGAACCTGGTAGAGCATCCCACACAAACGAATGCTCCACATGCGGGTTTCACATGCCACCATCTCCACATTCACAGGCAACTTCAGCGCCACAGCCATTTTCAGATAGCCCTCAATGCAAAGGCTCTAGATGCAAATATTGGTGTGAGAGCTAATTCAATCAAGGAAACACTGCATGTTGGTGAAAGGCATATTGAAGAAAGATCAGCCGAGTGGTTCTTGTGGGAGAACAACTCCATTTTGCTCACTAACTTCACACACCATCAGGCTTCCAAGCAGCTCTCAAGGAAACTCAGTTTTCACACTCTATGCTTAGTGCCCTTTGAGTGCCTAGGACTGAAATGAAGCTTGGTGAGCATCCCACACAAACGAATGCTCCACATGGTGGTTTCACATGCCACCAACTCCACATTCACAGGCAACTTCAGCGCCACAGCCGTTTTCAGATAGCCCTCAGTGCAAAGGCTCTAGATGCAAATATTTTTGTGAGAGCTAATTCAATCAAGGAAACACTGCATGTTGGTGAAGGGCATATTGAAGAAGAATCAGCCGAGTGGTTCTTGTGGGAGAACAACTCCATTTGGCTCACTAACTTCACACACCATCAGGCTTCCGAGCAGCTCTCAAGGAAACTCAGTTTTCACACTCTATGCTTAGTGTCCTTTGAGTGCCTAGGACTGAAATGAAGCTTGGTAAGTATCCCACACAAACGAATGCTCCACATGCGGGTTTCACATGCCACCATCTCCACATTCACAGGCAACTTCAGCGCCACAGCCGTTTTCAAATAGCCCTCAATGCAAAGGCTCGAGACGCAAATATTGGTGTGAGAGCTAATTCAATCAAGGAAACACTGCATGTTGGTGAAGGGCATATTGAAGAAGGATCAGCCGAGTGGTTCTTGTGGGAGAACAACTCCATTTGGCTCACTAACCTCACACACCATCAGGCTTCCAAGCAGCTCTCAAGGAAACTCAGTTTTCACACTCTATGCTTAGTGCACTTTGAGTGCCTAGGACTGAAATGAAGCTTGGTGAGCATCCCACACAAACGAATGCTCCACATGCGGGTTTCACATGCCACCAACTCCACATTCACAGGCAACTTCAGCGCCACAGCCGTTTTCAGATAGCCTTCAACGCAAAGGCTCTAGATGCAAATATTGGTGTTAGAGCTAATTCAATCAAGGAAATATTGCATGTTGGTGAAGGGCATATTGAAGAAGGATCAGCCAAATGGTTCTTGTGGGAGAACAACTCCATTTGGCTCACTAACTTCACACACCATCAGGCTTCCAAGCAGCTCTCAAGGAAACTCAGTTTTCACACTCTATGCTTAGTGCCCTTTGAGTGCATTATCTAGGAATGAACGTGGTAGAGCATCCCACACAAACGAATGCTCCACATGCGGGTTTCACATGCCACCATCTCCACATTCACAGGCAACTTCAGCGCCACAGCCATTTTCAGATAGCCCTCAATGCAAAGGCTCTAGATGCAAATATTGGTGTGAGAGCTAATTCAATCAAGGAAACACTGCATGTTGGTGAAAGGCATATTGAAGAAAGATCAGACGAGTGGTTCTTGTGGGAGAACAACTCCATTTTGCTCACTAACTTCACACACCATCAGGCTTCCAAGCAGCTCTCAAGGAAACTCAGTTTTCACACTCTATGCTTAGTGCCCTTTGAGTGCCTAGGACTGAAATGAAGCTTGGTGAGCATCCCACACAAACGAATGCTCCACATGCGGGTTTCACATGCCACCAACTCCACATTCACAGGCAACTTCAGCGCCACAGCCGTTTTCAGATAGCCTTCAATGCAAAGGCTCTAGATGCAAATATTGGTGTTAGAGCTAATTCAATCAAGGAAACACTGCATGTTGGTGAAGGGCATACTGAAGAAGAATCAGCCGAGTGGTTCTTGTGGGAGAACAACTCCATTTGGCTCACTAACTTCACACACCATCAGGCTTCCAAGCAGCTCTCAAGGAAACTCAGTTTTCACACTCTATGCTTAGTGCCCTTTGAGTGCCTAGGACTGAAATGAAGCTTGGTGAGCATCCCACACAAACGAATGCTCCACATGGGGGTTTCACATGCCACCAACTCCACATTCACAGGCAACTTCAGCGCCGCAGCCGTTTTCAGATAGCCCTCAGTGCAAAGGCTCTAGATGCAAATATTTTTGTGAGAGCTAATTCAATCAAGGAAACACTGCATGTTGGTGAAGGGCATATTGAAGAAGAATCAGCCGAGTGGTTCTTGTGGGAGAACAACTCCATTTGGCTCACTAACTTCACACACCATCAGGCTTCCAAGCAGCTCTCATGTAAACTCAGTTTTCACACTCTATGCTTAGTGCCCTTTCAGTGCATTATCTAGGAATGAGCCTGGTAGAACATCCCAGAAAAACCAATGCTCCACATGCGGGTTTCACATGCCACCAACTCCACATTCACAGGCAACTTCAGCGCCACAGCCGTTTTCACATAGCCCTCAATGCAAAGGCTCTAGACGCAAATATTGGTGTGAGAGCTAATTCAATCAAGGAAACACTGCATGTTGGTCAAGGGCATATTGAAGAAGGATCAGCCAAATGGTTCTTGTGGGAGAACAACTCCATTTGGCTCACTAACCTCACACACCATCAGGCTTCCAAGCAGCTCTCAAGGAAACTCAGTTTTCACACTCTATGCTTAGTGCCCTTTGAGTGCCTAGGACTGAAATGAAGCTTGGTGAGCATCCCACACAAACGAATGCTCCACATGCGGGTTTCACATGCCACCAACTCCACATTCACAGGCAACTTCAGCGCCACAGCCGTTTTCAGATAGCCTTCAATGCAAAGGCTCTAGATGCAAATATTGGTGTTAGAGCTAATTCAATCAAGGAAATATTGCATGTTGGTGAAGGGCATATTGAAGAAGGATCAGCCAAATGGTTCTTGTGGGAGAACAACTCCATTTGGCTCACTAACTTCACACACCATCAGGCTTCCAAGCAGCTCTCAAGGAAACTCAGTTTTCACACTCTATGCTTAGTGCACTTTGAGTGCATTATCTAGGAATGAACCTGGTAGAGCATCCCACACAAACGAATGCTCCACATGCGGGTTTCACATGCCACCATCTCCACATTCACAGGCAACTTCAGCGCCACAGCCATTTTCAGATAGCCCTCAATGCAAAGGCTCTAGATGCAAATATTGGTGTGAGAGCTAATTCAATCAAGGAAACACTGCATGTTGGTGAAAGGCATATTGAAGAAAGATCAGCCGAGTGGTTCTTGTGGGAGAACAACTCCATTTGGCTCACTAACTTCACACACCATCAGGCTTCCAAGCAGCTCTCAAGGAAACTCAGTTTTCACACTCTATGCTTAGTGCCCTTTGAGTGCCTAGGACTGAAATGAAGCTTGGTGAGCATCCCACACAAACGAATGCTCCACATGGTGGTTTCACATGCCACCAACTCCACATTCACAGGCAACTTCAGCGCCACAGCCGTTTTCAGATAGCCCTCAGTGCAAAGGCTCTAGATGCAAATATTTTTGTGAGAGCTAATTCAATCAAGGAAACACTGCATGTTGGTGAAGGGCATATTGAAGAAGAATCAGCCGAGTGGTTCTTGTGGGAGAACAACTCCATTTGGCTCACTAACTTCACACACCATCAGGCTTCCGAGCAGCTCTCAAGGAAACTCAGTTTTCACACTCTATGCTTAGTGTCCTTTGAGTGCCTAGGACTGAAATGAAGCTTGGTAAGTATCCCACACAAACGAATGCTCCACATGCGGGTTTCACATGCCACCATCTCCACATTCACAGGCAACTTCAGCGCCACAGCCGTTTTCAAATAGCCCTCAATGCAAAGGCTCGAGACGCAAATATTGGTGTGAGAGCTAATTCAGTCAAGGAAACACTGCATGTTGGTGAAGGGCATATTGAAGAAGGATCAGCCGAGTGGTTCTTGTGGGAGAACAACTCCATTTGGCTCACTAACCTCACACACCATCAGGCTTCCAAGCAGCTCTCAAGGAAACTCAGTTTTCACACTCTATGCTTAGTGCCCTTTGAGTGCCTAGGACTGAAATGAAGCTTGGTGAGCATCCCACACAAACGAATGCTCCACATGCGGGTTTCACATGCCACCAACTCCACATTCACAGGCAACTTCAGCGCCACAGCCGTTTTCACATAGCCCTCAATGCAAAGGCTCTAGACGCAAATATTGGTGTGAGAGCCAATTCAATCAAGGAAACACTGCATGTTGGTGAAGGGCATATTGAAGAAGGATCAGCCAAATGGTTCTTGTGGGAGAACAACTCCATTTGGCTCACTAACTTCACACACCATCAGGCTTCCAAGCAGCTCTCAAGGAAACTCAGTTTTCACACTCTATGCTTAGTGCCCTTTGAGTGCATTATCTAGGCATGAACGTGGTAGAGCATCCCACACAAACGAATGCTCCACATGCGGGTTTCACATGCCACCATCTCCACATTCACAGGCAACTTCAGCGCCACAGCCATTTTCAGATAGCCCTCAATGCAAAGGCTCTAGATGCAAATATTGGTGTGAGAGCTAATTCAATCAAGGAAACACTGCATGTTGGTGAAAGGCATATTGAAGAAAGATCAGCCGAGTGGTTCTTGTGGGAGAACAACTCCATTTTGCTCACTAACTTCACACACCATCAGGCTTCCAAGCAGCTCTCAAGGAAACTCAGTTTTCACACTCTATGCTTAGTGCCCTTTGAGTGCCTAGGACTGAAATGAAGCTTGGTGAGCATCCCACACAAACGAATGCTCCACATGCGGGTTTCACATGCCACCAACTCCACATTCACAGGCAACTTCAGCGCCACAGCCGTTTTCAGATAGCCTTCAATGCAAAGGCTCTAGATGCAAATATTGGTGTTAGAGCTAATTCAATCAAGGAAACACTGCATGTTGGTGAAGGGCATACTGAAGAAGAATCAGCCGAGTGGTTCTTGTGGGAGAACAACTCCATTTGGCTCACTAACTTCACACACCATCAGGCTTCCAAGCAGCTCTCAAGGAAACTCAGTTTTCACACTCTATGCTTAGTGCCCTTTGAGTGCCTAGGACTGAAATGAAGCTTGGTGAGCATCCCACACAAACGAATGCTCCACATGGGGGTTTCACATGCCACCAACTCCACATTCACAGGCAACTTCAGCGCCGCAGCCGTTTTCAGATAGCCCTCAGTGCAAAGGCTCTAGATGCAAATATTTTTGTGAGAGCTAATTCAATCAAGGAAACACTGCATGTTGGTGAAGGGCATATTGAAGAAGAATCAGCCGAGTGATTCTTGTGGGAGAACAACTCCATTTGGCTCACTAACTTCACACACCATCAGGCTTCCAAGCAGCTCTCATGTAAACTCAGTTTTCACACTCTATGCTTAGTGCCCTTTCAGTGCATTATCTAGGAATGAGCCTGGTAGAACATCCCAGAAAAACCAATGCTCCACATGCGGGTTTCACATGCCACCAACTCCACATTCACAGGCAACTTCAGCACCACAGCCGTTTTCACATAGCCCTCAATGCAAAGGCTCTAGACGCAAATATTGGTGTGAGAGCTAATTCAATCAAGGAAACACTGCATGTTGGTCAAGGGCATATTGAAGAAGGATCAGCCAAATGGTTCTTGTGGGAGAACAACTCCATTTGGCTCACTAACCTCACACACCATCAGGCTTCCAAGCAGCTCTCAAGGAAACTCAGTTTTCACACTCTATGCTTAGTGCCCTTTGAGTGCCTAGGACTGAAATGAAGCTTGGTGAGCATCCCACACAAACGAATGCTCCACATGCGGGTTTCACATGCCACCAACTCCACATTCACAGGCAACTTCAGCGCCACAGCCGTTTTCAGATAGCCCTCAATGCAAAGGCTCTAGATGCAAATATTGGTGTGAGAGCTAATTCAATCAAGGAAATATTGCATGTTGGTGAAGGGCATATTGAAGAAGGATCAGCCGAGTGGTTCTTGTGGGAGAACAACTCCATTTGGCTCACTAACCTCACACACCATCAGGCTTCCAAGCAGCTCTCAAGGAAACTCAGTTTTCACACTCTATGCTTAGTGCCCTTTGAGTGCCTAGGACTGAAATGAAGCTTGGTGAGCATCCCACACAAACGAATGCTCCACATGCGGGTTTCACATGCCACCAACTCCACATTCACAGGCAACTTCAGCGCCACAGCCGTTTTCAGATAGCCCTCAATGCAAAGGCTCTAGACGCAAGTATTGGTGTGAGAGCTAATTCAATCAAGGAAACACTGCATGTTGATGAAGGGCATATTGAAGAAGGATCAGCCGAGTGGTTCTTGTGGGAGAACAACTCCATTTGGCTCACTAACTTCACACACCATCAGGCTTCCAAGCAGCTCTCAAGGAAACTCAGTTTTCACACTCTATGCTTAGTGCCCTTTGAGTGCATTATCTAGGAATGAACGTGGTAGAGCATCCCACACAAACGAATGCTCCACATGCGGGTTCCACATGCCACCAACTCCACATTCACAGGCAACTTCAGCGCCACAGCCGTATTCAGATAGCCCTCAATGCAAAGGCTCTAGACGCAAATATTGGTGTGAGAGCTAATTCAATCAAGGAAACACTGCATGTTGTTGAAGGGCATATTGAAGAAGAATCAGCCGAGTGGTTCTTGTGGGAGAACAACTCCATTTGGCTCACTAACTTCACACACCATCAGGCTTCCGAGCAGCTCTCAAGGAAACTCAGTTTTCACACTCTATGCTTAGTGTCCTTTGAGTGCCTAGGACTGAAATGAAGCTTGGTGAGCATCCCACACAAACGAATGCTCCACATGCGGGTTTCACATGCCACCATCTCCACATTCACAGGCAACTTCAGCGCCACAGCCGTTTTCAAATAGCCCTCAATGCAAAGGCTCTAGATGCAAATATTGGTGTGAGAGCTAATTCAATCAAGGAAACACTGCATGTTGGTGAAGGGCATATTGAAGAAGGATCAGCCGAGTGGTTCTTGTGGGAGAACAACTCCATTTGGCTCACTAACTTCACACACCATCAGGCTTCCAAGCAGCTCTCAAGGAAACTCAGTTTTCACACTCTATGCTTAGTGCCCTTTGAGTGCCTAGGACTGAAATTAAGCTTAGTGAGCATCCCACACAAACGAATGCTCCACATGCGGGTTTCACATGCCACCAACTCCACATTCACAGGCAACTTCAGCGCCACAGCCGTTTTCAGATAGCCCTCAATGCAAAGGCTCTAGACGCAAATATTGGTGTGAGAGCTAATTCAATCAAGGAAACACTGCATGTTGGTGAAGGGCATATTGAAGAAGGATCAGCCGAGTGGTTCTTGTGGGAGAACAACTCCATTTGGCTCACTAACTTCACACACCATCAGGCTTCCAAGCAGCTCTCAAGGAAACTCAGTTTTCACACTCTATGCTTAGTGCCCTTTGAGTGCATTATCTAAGAATGAACGTGGTAGAGCATCCCACACAAACGAATGCTCCACATGCGGGTTCCACATGCCACCAACTCCACATTCACAGGCAACTTCAGCGCCACATCCGTTTTCAGATAGCCCTCAATGCAAAGGCTCTAGACGCAAATATTGGTGTGAGAGCTAATTCAATCAAGGAAACACTGCATGTTGGTGAAGGGCATATTGAAGAAGGATCAGCCGAGTGGTTCTTGTGGGAGAACAACTCCATTTGGCTCACTAACTTCACACACCATCAGGCTTCCAAGCAGCTTTCAAGGAAACTCAGTTTTCACACTCTATGCTTAGTGCACTTTGAGTGCATTATCTAGGAATGAACATGGTAGAGCATCCCACACAAACGAATGCTCCACATACGGGTTTCACATGCCACCAACTCCACATTCACAGGCAACTTCAGCGCCCCAGCCGTTTTCAGATAGCCCTCAATGCAAAGGCTCTAGACGCAAATATTGGTGTGAGAGCTAATTCAATCAAGGAAACACTGCATGTTGGTGAAGGGCATACTGAAGAAGAATCAGCCGAGTGGTTCTTGTGGGAGAACAACTCCATTTGGCTCACTAACTTCACACACCATCAGGCTTCCAAGCAGCTCTCAAGGAAACTCAGTTTTCACACTCTATGCTTAGTGCCCTTTGAGTGCCTAGGACTGAAATGAAGCTTGGTGAGCATCCCACACAAACGAATGCTCCACATGGGGGTTTCACATGCCACCAACTCCACATTCACAGGCAACTTCAGCGCCACAGCCGTTTTCAGATAGCCCTCAATGCAAAGGCTCTAGACGGAAATATTGGTGTGAGAGCTAATTCAATCAAGGAAACACTGCATGTTGGTGAAGGGCATATTGAAGAAGGATCAGCCGAGTGGTTCTTGTGGGAGAACAACTCCATTTGGCTCACTAACTTCACACACCATCAGGCTTCCAAGCAGCTCTCAAGGAAACTCAGTTTTCACACTCTATGCTTAGTGACCTTTGAGTGCATTATCTAGGAATGAACCTGGTAGAGCATCCCACAAAAACGAATGCTCCACATGCGGGTTTCACATGCCACCAACTCCACATTCACAGGCAACTTCAGCGCCACAGCCGTTTTCAGATAGCCCTCAATGCAAAGGCTCTAGACGCAAATATTGGTGTGAGAGCTAATTCAATCAAGGAAACACTGCATGTTGGTGAAGTGCATATTGAAGAAGGATCAGCCGAGTGGTTCTTGTGGGAGAACAACTCCATTTGGCTCACTAACTTCACACACCATCAGGCTTCCAAGCAGCTCTCAAGGAAACTCAGTTTTCACACTCTATGCTTAGTGCCCTTTGAGTGCATTATCTAGGAATGAACCTGGTAGAGCATCCCACACAAACGAATGCTCCACATGCGGGTTTCACATGCCACCAACTCCACATTCACAGGCAACTTCAGCGCCACAGCCGTTTTCAGATAGCCCTCAATGCAAAGGCTCTAGATGCAAATATTGCTGTGAGAGCTAATTCAATCAAGGAAACACTGCATGTTGGTGAAGGGGATATTGAAGAAGAATCAGCCGAGTGATTCTTGTGGGAGAACAACTCCATTTGGCTCACTAACTTCACACACCATCAGGCTTCCAAGCAGCTCTCAAGGAAACTCAGTTTTCACACTCTATGCTTAGTGTCCTTTGAGTGCATTATCTAGGAATGAACCTGGTAGAGCATCCCACACAAACGAATGCTCCACATGCGGGTTTCACATGCCACCAACTCCACATTCACAGGCAATTTCAGCGCCACAGCCGTTTTCAGATAGCTCTCAATGCAAAGGCTCTAGACGCAAATATTGGTGTGAGAACTAATTCAATCAAGGAAACACTGCATGTTGGTGAAGGGCATATTGAAGAAGGATCAGCCGAGTGGTTCTTGTGGGAGAACAACTCCATTTGGCTCACTAACTTCACACACCATCAGGCTTCCAAGCAGCTCTCAAGGAAACTCAGTTTTCACACTCTATGCTTAGTGCACTTTGAGTGCATTATCTAGGAGTGAACATGGTAGAGCATCCCACACAAACGAATGCTCCACATGCGGGTTTCACATGCCACCAACTCCACATTCACAGGCAAATTCAGCGCCACAGCCATTTTCAGATAGCCCTCAATGCAAAGGCTCTAGACGCAAATATTGGTGTGAGAGCTAATTCAATCAAGGAAACACTGCATGTTGGTGAAGGGCATACTGAAGAAGAATCAGCCGAGTGGTTCTTGTGGGAGAACAACTCCATTTGGCTCACTAACCTCACACACCATCAGGCTTCCAAGCAGCTCTCAAGGAAACTCAGTTTTCACACTCTATGCTTAGTGCCCTTTGAGTGCCTAGGACTGAAATGAAGCTTGGTGAGCATCCCACACAAACGAATGCTCCACATGCGGGTTTCACATGCCACCAACTCCACATTCACAGGCAACTTCAGCGCCACAGCCGTTTTCAGATAGCCCTCAATGCAAAGGCTCTAGACGCAAATATTGGTGTGAGAGCTAATTCAATCAAGGAAACACTGCATGTTGGTGAAGGGCATATTGAAGAAGGATCAGCCGAGTGGTTCTTGTGGGAGAACAACTCCATTTGGCTCACTAACTTCACACACCATCAGGCTTCCAAGCAGCTCTCAAGGAAACTCAGTTTTCACACTCTATGCTTAGTGACCTTTGAGTGCATTATCTAGGAATGAACCTGGTAGAGCATCCCACAAAAACGAATGCTCCACATTCGGGTTTCACATGCCACCAACTCCACATTCACAGGCAACTTCAGCGCCACAGCCGTTTTCAGATAGCCCTCAATGCAAAGGCTCTAGACGCAAATATTGGTGTGAGAGCTAATTCAATCAAGGAAACACTGCATGTTGGTGAAGGGCATATTGAAGAAGGATCAGCCGAGTGGTTCTTGTGGGAGAACAACTCCATTTGGCTCACTAACTTCACACACCATCAGGCTTCCAAGCAGCTCTCAAGGAAACTCAGTTTTCACACTCTATGCTTAGTGCCCTTTGAGTGCATTATCTAGGAATGAACCTGGTAGAGCATCCCACACAAACGAATGCTCCACATGCGGGTTTCACATGCCACCAACTCCACATTCACAGGCAACTTCAGCGCCACAGCCGTTTTCAGATAGCCCTCAATGCAAAGGCTCTAGATGCAAATATTGGTGTGAGAGCTAATTCAATCAAGGAAACACTGCATGTTGCTGAAGGGGATATTGAAGAAGAATCAGCCGAGTGATTCTTGTGGGAGAACAACTCCATTTGGCTCACTAACTTCACACACCATCAGGCTTCCAAGCAGCTCTCAAGGAAACTCAGTTTTCACACTCTATGCTTAGTGTCCTTTGAGTGCATTATCTAGGAATGAACCTGGTAGAACATCCCACACAAACGAATGCTCCACATGCGGGTTTCACATGCCACCAACTCCACATTCACAGGCAATTTCAGCGCCACAGCCGTTTTCAGATAGCTCTCAATGCAAAGGCTCTAGACGCAAATATTGGTGTGAGAGCTAATTCAATCAAGGAAACACTGCATGTTGGTGAAGGGCATATTGAAGAAGGATCAGCCGAGTGGTTCTTGTGGGAGAACAACTCCATTTGGCTCACTAACTTCACACACCATCAGGCTTCCAAGCAGCTCTCAAGGAAACTCAGTTTTCACACTCTATGCTTAGTGACCTTTGAGTGCATTATCTAGGAATGAACCTGGTAGAGCATCCCACACAAACGAATGCTCCACATGCGGGTTTCACATGCCACCAACTCCACATTCACAGGCAACTTCAGCGCCACAGCCGTTTTCACATAGCCCTCAATGCAAAGGCTCTAGATGCAAATATTGGTGTGAGAGCTAATTCAATCAAGGAAACACTGCATGTTGGTGAAGGGCATATTGAAGAAGAAGGATCAGCCGAGTGGTTCTTGTGGGAGAACAACTCCATTTGGCTCATTAACTTCACACACCATCAGGCTTCCAAGCAGCTCTCAAGGAAACTCAGTTTTCACACTCTATGCTTAGTGCCCTATGAGTGCCTAGGACTGAAATGAAGCTTGGTGAGCATCCCACACAAACGAATGCTCCACATGCGGGTTTCACATGCCACCAACTCCACATTCACAGGCAACTTCAGCGCCACAGCCATTTTCAGATAGCTCTCAATGCAAAGGCTCTAGACGCAAATATTGGTGTGAGAGCTAATTCAATCAAGGAAACACTGCATGTTGGTGAAGGGCATATTGAAGAAGGATCAGCCGAGTGGTTCTTGTGGGAGAACAACTCCATTTGGCTCACTAACTTCACACACCATCAGGCTTGCAAGCAGCTCTCAAGGAAACTCACTTTTTCCACTCTATGCTTAGTGCCCTTTGAGTGCATAATCTAGGAATGAACTTGGTAGAGCATCCCACACAAACGAATGCTCCACATGCGGGTTTCACATGCCACCAACTCCACATTCACAGGCAACTTCAGCGCCACAGCCGTTTTCAGATAGCCCTCAATGGAAAGGCTCTAGACGCAAATATTGGTGTGAGAGCTAATTCAATCAAGGAAACACTGCATGTTGGTGAAGGGCATATTGAAGAAGGATCAGCCGAGTGGTTCTTGTGGGAGAACAACTCCATTTGGCTCACTAGCTTCACACACCATCAGGCTTCCAAGCAGCTCTCAAGGAAACTCAGTTTTCACACTCTATGCTTAGTGCCCTTTGAGTGCATTATCTAGGAATGAACGTGGTAGAGCATCCCACACAAACGAATGCTCCACATGCGAGTTCCACATGCCACCAACTCCACATTCACAGGCAACTTCAGCGCCACAGCCGTTTTCAGATAGCCCTCAATGCAAAGGCTCTAGACGCAAATATTGGTGTTAGAGCTAATTCAATCAAGGAAACACTGCATGTTGGTGAAGGGCATATTGAAGAACGATCAGCCAAATGGTTCTTGTGGGAGAACAACTCCATTTGGCTCACTAACTTCACACACCATCAGGCTTCCAAGCAGCTTTCAAGGAAACTCAGTTTTCACACTCTATGCTTAGTGCACTTTGAGTGCATTATCAAGGAGTGAACATGGTAGAGCATCCCACACAAACGAATGCTCCACATGCGGGTTTCACATGCCACCAACTCCACATTCACAGGCAAATTCAGCGCCACAGCCATTTTCAGATAGCCCTCAATGCAAAGGCTCTAGACGCAAATATTGGTGTGAGAGCTAATTCAATCAAGGAAACACTGCATGTTGGTGAAGGGCATACTGAAGAAGAATCAGCCGAGTGGTTCTTGTGGGAGAACAACTCCATTTGGCTCACTAACCTCACACACCATCAGGCTTCCAAGCAGCTCTCAAGGAAACTCAGTTTTCACACTCTATGCTTAGTGCCCTTTGAGTGCATTATCTAGGAATGAACCTGGTAGAGCATCCCACACAAAAGAATGTTCCACATGCGGGTTTCACATGCCACCAACTCCACATTCTCGGGCAACTTCAGCACCACAGCCGTTTTCAGATAGCCCTCAATGCAAAGGCCCTAGACGCAAATATTGGTGTGAGAGCTAATTCAATCAAGGAAACACTGCATGTTGGTAAAGGGCATATTGAAGAAGGATCAGCCGAGTGGTTCTTGTGGGAGAACAACTCCATTTGGCTCACTAACTTCACACACCATCAGGCTTCCAAGCAGCTCTCAAGGAAACTCAGTTTTCACACTCTATGCTTAGTGCCCTTTGAGTGCATTATCTAGGAATGAACCTGGTAGAGCATCCCACACAATAGAATGCTCCACATGCGGGTTTCACATGCCACCAACTCCACATTCTCAGGCAACTTCAGCGCCACAGATGTTTTCAGATAGCCCTCAATGCAAAGGTTCTAGACGCAAATATTGGTGTGAGAGCTAATTCAATCAAGGAAACACTGCATGTTGCTGAAGGGCATATTGAAGAAGGATCAGCCGAGTGGTTCTTGTGGGAGAACAACTCCATTTGGCTCACTAACTTCACACACCATCAGGCTTCCAAGCAGCTCTCAAGGAAACTCAGTTTTCACACTCTATGCTTAGTGCCCTTTGAGTGCATTATCTAGGAATGAACCTGGTAGAGCATCCCACACAAACGAATGCTCCACATGCGGGTTTCACATGCCACCAACTCCACATTCACAGGCAACTTCAGTGCCACAGTCGTTTTCAGATAGCCCTCAACGCAAAGGCTCTAGACGCAAATATTGGTGTGAGAGCTAATTCAATCAAGGGAACACTGTATGTTGGTGAAGGGCATATTGAAGAAGGATCAGCCGAGTGGTTCTTGTGGGAGAACAACTCCATTTGGCTCACTAACTTCACACACCATCAGGCTTCCAAGCAGCTCTCAAGGAATCTCAGTTTTCACACTCTATGCTTAGTGCCCTTTGAGTGCATTATCTAGGAATGAAGCTTGGTGAGCATCCCACACAAACGAATGCTCCACATGCGGGTTTCACATGCCACCAACTCCACATTCACAGGCAATTTCTGCGCCACAGCCGTTTTCAGATAGCTCTCAATGCAAAGGCTCTAGACGCAAATATTGGTGTGAGAGCTAATTCAATCAAGGAAACACTGCATGTTGGTGAAGGGCATATTGAAGAAGGATCAGCCGAGTGGTTCTTGTGGGAGAACAACTCCATTTGGCTCACTAACTTCACACACCATCAGGCTTCCAAGCAGCTCTCAAGGAAACTCAGTTTTCACACTCTATGCTTAGTGCCCTATGAGTGCATTATCTAGGAATGAACCTGGTAGAGCATCCCACACAGACGAATGCTCCACATGCGGGTTTCACATGCCACCAAATCCACATTCACAGGCAACTTCAGCGCCACAGCCGTTTTCAGATAGCCCTCAATAAAAAGGCTCTAGACGCAAATATTGGTGTGAGAGCTAATTCAATCAAGGAAACACTGCATGTTGGTGAAGGGCATATTGAAGAAGGATCAGCCGAGTGGTTCTTGTGGGAGAACAACTCCATTTGGCTGACTAACTTCACACACCATCAGGCTTCCAAGCAGCTTTCAAGGAAACTCAGTTTTCACACTCTATGCTTAGTGCCCTTTGAGTGCCTAGGACTGAAATGAAGCTTGGTCAGCATCCCACACAAATGAATGCTCCACATGCGGGTTTCACATGCCACCAACTCCACATTCACAGGCAACTTCAGCGCCACAGCCGTTTTCAGATAGCCCACAATGCAAAGGCTCTAGACGCAAATATTGGTGTGAGAGCTAATTCAATCAAGGAAACACTGCATGTTGGTGAAGGGCATATTGAAGAAGGATCAGCCGAGTGGTTCTTGTGGGAGAACAACTCCATTTGGCTCACTAACTTCACACACCATCAGGCTTCCAAGCAGCTCTCAAGGAAACTCAGTTTTCACACTCTATGCTTAGTGCCCTTTGAGTGCATTATCTAGGAATGAACCTTGTAGAGCATCCCACACAAACGAATGCTCCACATGCGGGTTTCACATGCCACCAACTCCACATTCACAGGCAACTTCAGTGCCACAGCCGTTTTCAGATAGCCCTCAATGCAAATTCTCTAGACGCAAATAATGGTGTGAGAGCTAATTCAATCAAGGAAACACTGCATGTTGGTGAAGGGCATATTGAAGAAGAAGCAGCCGAGTGGTTCTTGTGGGAGAACAACTCCATTTGGCTCACTAACTTCACACACCATCAGGCTTCCAAGCAGCTCTCAAGGAAACTCAGTTTTCACACTCTATGCTTAGTGCCCTTTGAGTGCCGAGGATTGAAATGAAGCTTGGTGAGCATCCCACACAAACGAATGCTCCACATGCGGGTTTCACATGCCACCAACTCCACATTCACAGGCAACTTCAGTGCCACAGCCGTTTTCAGATAGCCCTCAATGCAAAGGCTCTAGACGCAAATATTGGTGTGAGAGCTAATTCAATCAAGGAAACACTGCATGTTGGTGAAGGGCATATTGAAGAAGAAGCAGCCGAGTGGTTCTTGTGGGAGAACAACTCCATTTGGCTCACTAACTTCACACACCATCAGGCTTCCAAGCAGCTCTCAAGGAAACTCAGTTTTCACACTCTATGCTTAGTGCCCTTTGAGTGCCAAGGATTGAAATGAAGCTTGGTGAGGATCTCACAAAAACGAATGCTCCACATGCGGGTTTCACATGCCACCAACTCCACATTCACAGGCAACTTCAGCGCCACAGCTGTTTTCAGATAGCCCTCAATGCAAAGGCTCTAGACGCAAATATTGGTGTGAGAGCTAATTCAATCAAGGAAACACTGCATGTTGGTGAAGGGCATATTGAAGAAGGATCAGCCGAGTGGTTCTTGTGGGAGAACAACTCCATTTGGCTCACTAACTTCACACACCATCAGGCTTCCAAGCAGCTCTCATGGAAACTCAGTTTTCACACTCTATGCTTAGTGCCCTTTGTATGCCTAGGACTGAAATGAAGCTTGGTCAGCATCCCACACAAACGAATGCTCCACATGCAGGTTTCACATGCCACCAACTCCACATTCACAGGCAACTTCAGCGCCACACCCGTTTTCAGATAGCCCTCAATGCAAAGGTTCTAGACGCAAATATTGGTGTGAGAGATAATTCAATCAAGGAAACACTGCATGTTGGTGAAGGGCATATTGAAGAAGGATCAGCCGAGTGGTTCTTGTGGGAGAACAACTCCATTTGGATCACTAACTTCACACACCATCAGGCTTCCAAGCAGCTCTCAAGGAAACTCAGTTTTCACACTCTATGCTTAGTGCCCTTTGAGTGCATTATCTAGGAATGAACCTGGTAGAGCATCCCACACAAACGAATGCTCCACATGCGGGTTTCACATGCCACCAACTCCACATTCTCAGGCAACTTCAGCGCCACAGCCGTTTTCAGATAGCCTTCAATGCAAAGGCTCAAGACGCAAATATTGGTGTGAGAGCTAATTCAATCAAGGAAACACTGCATGTTGGTGAAGGGCATATTGAAGAAGGATCAGCCGAGTGGTTCTTGTGGGAGAACAACGCCATTTGGCTCACTAACTTCACACACCATCAGGCTTCCAAGCAGCTCTCAATTAAACTTAGTTTTCACACTCTATGCTTAGTGCCCTTTTTGTGCCTAGGACTGAAATGAAGATTGCTGAATATCCCACACAAACGAATGCTCCACATGCGGGTTTCACATGCCACCAACTCCACATTCACAGGCAACTTCAACGCCACAGCCGTTTTCAGATAGCCCTCAATGCAAAGGCTCTAGACAAAAATATTGGTGTGAGAGCTAATTCAATCAAGGGAACACTGCATGTTGGTGAAGGGCATATTGAAGAAGGATCAGCCGAGTGGTTCTTGTGGGAGAACAACTCCATTTGGCTCACTAACTTCACACACCATCAGGCTTCCAAGCAGCTCTCAAGGAAACTCAGTTTTCACACTCTATGCTTAGTGCCCTTTGTATGCCTAGGACTGAAATGAAGCTTGGTCAGCATCCCACACAAACGAATGCTCCACATGCAGGTTTCACATGCCACCAACTCCACATTCACAGGCAACTTCAGCGCCACAGCCGTTTTCAGATAGCCCTCAATGCAAAGGCTCTAGACGCAAATATTGGTGTGAGAGATAATTCAATCAAGGAAACACTGCATGTTGGTGAAGGGCATATTGAAGAAGGATCAGCCGAGTGGTTCTTGTGGGAGAACAACTCCATTTGGATCACTAACTTCACACACCATCAGGCTTCCAAGCAGCTCTCAAGGAAACTCAGTTTTCACACTCTATGCTTAGTGCCCTTTGAGTGCATTATCTAGGAATGAACCTGGTAGAGCATCCCACACAAACGAATGCTCCACATGCGGGTTTCACATGCCACCAACTCCACATTCTCAGGCAACTTCAGCGCCACAGCCGTTTTCAGATAGCCTTCAATGCAAAGGCTCAAGACGCAAATATTGGTGTGAGAGCTAATTCAATCAAGGAAACACTGCATGTTGGTGAAGGGCATATTGAAGAAGGATCAGCCGAGTGGTTCTTGTGGGAGAACAACGCCATTTGGCTCACTAACTTCACAACCATCAGGCTTCCAAGCAGCTCTCAATTAAACTTAGTTTTCACACTCTATGCTTAGTGCCCTTTTTGTGCCTAGGACTGAAATGAAGATTGCTGAATATCCCACACAAACGAATGCTCCACATGCGGGTTTCACATGCCACCAACTCCACATTCACAGGCAACTTCAGCGCCACAGCCGTTTTCAGATAGCCCTCAATGCAAAGGCTCTAGACGCAAATATTGGTGTGAGAGCTAATTCAATCAAGGGAACACTGCATGTTGGTGAAGGGCATATTGAAGAAGGATCAGCCGAGTGGTTCTTGTGGGAGAACAACTCCATTTGGCTCACTAACTTCACACACCATCAGGCTTCCAAGCAGCTCTCAAGGAAACTCAGTTTTCACACTCTATGCTTAGTGCCCTTTGAGTGCATTATGTAGGAATGAACCTGGTAGAGCATCCCACACAAACGAATGCTCCACATGCGGGTTTCACATGCCACCAACTCCACATTCACAGGCAACTTCAGCGCCACAGCCGTTTTCAGATAGCCCTCAATGCAAAGGCTCTAGACGCAAATATTGGTATGAGAGCTAATTCAATCAAGGAAACACTGCATGTTGGTGAAGGGCATTTTGAAGAATGATCAGCAAAGTGCATCCTGTGGGAGAACAACTCCATTTGGCTCACTAACTTCACACACCATCAGGATTCCAAGCAGCTCTCAAGGAAACTCAGTTTTCACACTCTATGCTTAGTGCCCTTTGAGTGCATTATCTAGGAATGAACCTGGTAGAGCATCCCACACAAACGAATGCTCCACATGCGGGTTTCACATGCCACCAACTCCACATTCACAGGCAACTTCAGCGCCACAGCCGTTTTCAGATAGCCCTCAATGCAAAGGCTCTAGACGCAAATATTGGTGTGAGAGCTAATTCAATCAAGGAAACACTGCATGTTGGTGAAGGGCATATTGAAGAAGGATCAGCCGAGTGGTTCTTGTGGGAGAACAACTCCATTTGGCTCACTAACTTCACACAGCATCAGGCTTCCAAGCAGCTCTCAAGGAAACTCAGTTTTCACACTCTATGCTTAGTGCCCTTTGAGTGCCTAGGACTGAAATGAAGCTTGGTCAGCATCCCACACAAACGAATGCTCCACATGCGGGTTTCACATGCCACCAACTCCACATTCACAGGCAACTTCAGCG
>NW_026699047.1:0-26498 GCF_030435755.1 Ochotona princeps | reverse complement strand
GGCGAAACCTTCTCTTCCTCAATCTTTTGTCCTTGATTCAGCGAAAGAAAGTCCCAGCACTCTCTTGATGACCTAATGACATCACCTGCTCAAACTTAACGCAGGTCACACCCGGTGGGGGGAGGAGAGAGAACACATTCCATCATCTGACATTTCAATATCTGTATCTGATAGGACATCGTTGTTGTACAACCTGCAGCCCCAGCATCACAGATCTCCTACTGGAGTGCTAGATCGAGTCCTGGCTGCTCCGCGTCTGATCCAGCTCTCTGCTAATGGGCCTTGGGAAGGCAGGGGAAGATGACCAAGTACTCCCAGCTGGAGTTCCTGGCTCCTGGGTTCAGGCTGGCCCACAGCTGGCTGTTGTGGCCAGTTGAGCAGTGAACCAGCAGATAGAAGATCTCTCCGTGTATCTCTCTCCCTCTCAGTGTCACTCTTTCAAATAAAAAAATATGAATTTTAAAAAAATATACATCACATATACATCATAAATGATATATTATTGTTAATGTGATGTGATTGTTTCATGACATTACAAATGTACTGTGTGTCTTTGATTAGCAGCGCATATGTAATTTGAAGGTGCATGTGATATAACACAAATGTAAGAATTCAAATTAGGTCTGAGGTATTGCAAAGAATCCTGAAGCTTAAAGCGGCTTATCTGCACGATACAGCCACCTCTAATCACAGCAGAAGCATAATCCCTCTTTCGCATGACAACCCTTTAAGTCATGGAGGACATGTGTCCCCAGCCTGCAGAATCTTCTCCTCTGGTCTTGATTTTCAGGTTCTTGACTTTCTTGGCCAGCCTGCTGTGACCTGGTCCTCATTGTTGGGGTCGTTTCTTCCAAGGAAGTCCCAGCAGATTGGAGCGGAGATTGTTACAATCTGCGATGAGGTCCTCCCAAGGACCCAAGGGCCCTGCATTCCAAAGGCTCCACGCTGCAAAGCAAACGCCCTCAGGAGAGTTACGATCAAGAGGGCCTATCAGACCCAGATCTGAGAGGGCACAGCCCTTTCCAAAAATGCACACAGATAGAGCCAGGCCAAAAAAAGTCACCAAGAAGCACTCAGGAGAGGCAGCCACTTGGCTGAGTGGTTCAGAGACCCAAGGTTCAAGTCCCGGCTTTGGCTCTTGACTCCAGTTTGCTGGTAACACAGGTGCTAGGATCATGTATTTAGGTCCTTGGCACCCACATGCGAAATCTGGATTGGATTCCAGCTCTGGACTTCAGCATGGGTTGCAAGTATCTGAAGAATCAACCAATGAATGGGAGCTTTGTATCTCAAAAAGTAAAACTAATATTAAATAAATTTTTTAATGACATGCCTACATCACTCCTCCTCAAAGTTTAAAAAAAAAAAAACCACACATACACCCATGTGAGAGGGAAGATTTCACTAATGAATATAAGCTAAGAGATCGGGGTTGGAGCAGCAGGTTAATTCTCTACCTGAGAGCTCCAGCACCTCATATGGGTACCAGCTGGTGTCCTGGCTGCTCCACTTCCCAATCCAGTTCTCTGGTTATGGTCTGGAAAGTAGTGCAGGATGACTCGGGTCCTGGGCCCCAATATCCACATGGGAGACCCGGAAAAAGTTCCTGGATCTTCAGATTGGCTCAGTTCTGGCCACTGTGGCCATGTGGAAAGTGAACCAGTTGATGGAAGGGCTCTTTCTGTCCCTCTTTCTCTCCGTAAATCTGCATTCCAAATAAAACTAAAAATAACTTTGTTTGGAAAAAAAAATGCTTAAAATCCACAAACACCTGTCAGGTGTATGAAATGACAATGAAAGCACCTTTCTCATAAAGCAGAGAGGTTAACTGCATTAAAACAAGTTACCTGAAAATGTTTTTATCAGCATACAGTTTCACACAGAAGATCATGTGACTTTCAGATAAAGGAAAGTCCTTGGATGGGGCATTAGTGAGGCCCAGGGTTGGGCTAGGGCCTGCCCTCAGGGCAGCTGAAGCTTCCTTGAGCCAGAATCCCATGTTTGAAGGTCCACCTGCTGCTGCTTCTTTTTTTTTTTTTTCACCTGCTTCTTCTTACAAGTACACCTGGCAGGAGAATGGTGGAGCAAAAGTTCTACCCACTGACAAAAGGGTGGGGTGGGGTGGGGTGGGGTGGGGGTGGCAACATAGAGTGAAGAGACAGGGAAAAGTAAGTCCTTTTCCAGAAGCAAGCAGGCTTTTCTCTACTTTTTCGCATTGTGAGGCAAAAACCATGACACTCCTTTTGCGTGAATCCTTATTTCCTACATCCCTCGGCTCTGAGTGACCTGGAACAGGGCTTGACTCACGTGGTGGCCGATGGCCATGCTCCTTCTGGTCCTGGGCTAGGAAGGAATTCAGAACAGCTTACCTGGCTCTAGGTGAGTTCACGGTATTGGGCAATCGAGAGGAAGAAGTGAGAAGGTTTTGCCATTAGCTTTGGCTAGTGGGGAAACCTTGATAAGACTGAGAGAGAGACTCCAGGGAGGAAAGAGGACAGTCCAGTACTTCTAGACGGGTATGTGCAGGTGACTCACCTGGGGATCTTACTAAAGGGTGAGAGGGCCTGGGGTGGGGGCTCAGAGTCCTGACAAACCAGCTAGCAGCCCGTTGCTACTGCTCATTAGTGGCCTACACATTGAATAACCAGTTCTTCAGACGCCTGCGCCACATCTGTGACTGTTCCTTGATACCAGGGCTTGCAAAGTATCATATCACACAATAGAGAGGCAGTGATAACCACCTTGCTCCTGTCCCACTTAGATACAGCTTCATCTATCCTGGCAGCAGGTTCTCTATAAGATGAGGTAATTAGAAGATTCTACAGCTTCCTGCTTTTGCACCTGGGAAAGCAGCAGCAGATGGACCAAATGCTTGGCTCTCTGCCACCCACATGGGGGATCCAGATGGAGTTCTGCTTTGGCCTGGTCCAACAATTGAATAAAGAAAGATCAAAATGGAAAGCTGGGAAGTAGGATAACTATAGAGATTGTAGAAAAATCCCTATTTTTGGGACTCTAGAAACTACTTTCATTCATCAAGCTACAAAGATGAACATCTTAAAGTTCTTAGCTATGACTTCTGGCTAATTTGAAATTCTAGCAAAACCAGAAGTGAGAGTTAAGGCAGAGTTTGTAACTACCTGACTAAATATTGAGGATATGCTCAACTCACACACATATACACACATACACACAGAGAGTGACCACTAGGCCAATTAAACAAAAACTTCTCATATAGGACAGAAATTAATAAAAAAAACTAAAAACAAAAATTAGTTCATGGACTTGGCACAAAGGTTCAGTGGCTGATTTCTCACCTTGCATACACTGGGATCCTATATGAGTGCCAGTTTGTGTCTGGCTGCTCTCCACTTCCCATCCAGCTCCCTGCTTGTGGCCTGGGAAAGCAGTTGAGGACGGCCCAAAACCTTGGGACCCTACGCCAGTGTGGGAGACCTGGAAGAAGCTCCTGGTTTCTGGCTTCAGATCACCTCAGCTTTGGCTACTTAGACCACTTGGGGAGTGAACTTGCAGATGGAAGATCTTTCTGTCTGTAAATCTGCCTTTAAAAACTCAGGAAAGTAGACAAATAAAAAAATGACAATGAGCAATGACAACAAGAAACCGTAAAGAAGGGAACAATCTGGCAGGTTGTCATAGTGTACCATTTAAAATGCCCAGTTTTCAAAAAGAAAATTAGCTACACAAAGAAACAAGAAACTGACATACTGGGCAGAACAAAAGCAGTAAATAGACGACCAGAATGATGGTGTAACCAGTCAAGTCACTGCCTGCAGTCATGTCTTATTTGGGTATCAGTTTGAGTTTCAGCTGCTCCACTGGAAAGGCAGTTCAGATTTATGGAGAAGGAGAGACAGCTTCCATGCACGGATTCATTCCCCAAAAGACTGCAACAGGCAGAGCTGGTCCGATCTGAAGCCAGGAGCCAGGAGCTTCTTCTGGGTCTCCCACATGGGTGCAGGGTTCCAAGGCTTTAGGCCAACCTTACTGCTCTTCCCCAGGCCACAGGCAAGAAGCTGAATGGGAGCTGAAGGTGGAGTAGCTGAGACACAAACCATTGCCATATGGTACAATAGCACCTGCAAGGGGAAGGTTTAGCCATTGAGTCATTGCATGAGGCCCCAAGCTGCTCCACTTTTGATTCAGTTCCCTGCTAATGTGCCTTGGAAAGCAGGCAAAAAGAATTGCCCAAGTGTTAGGTCCCTGTATGCATGTGGGAGACCCAGATGAAGCTCCTGTTGCCAGGCTTCAGACAGGTCCAACTCCTGGTCATTCTAGCCATTTGGTAAGTAAACAAGCAGATGGAAGTTTCTTCCTTTCCTTCCTTCCTTCCTTCCTTCCTTCCTTCCTTCCTTCCTTCCTTTCCTTCCTTCCTTCCTTCCTTCCTTCCTTCCTTTCTTTCTTTCTTTCTTTCTTTCTTTCTTTCTTTCTTTCTTTCTTTCTTTCTTTCTCTTCTTTCTTCTTTCTTCTTTCTTTCTTTCTTTCTTTCTTTCTTTCTTTCTTTCTTTCTTTCTTTCTTTCAATACACTCTGGTTTTCAAATAAATATTTTTGAAAACCAGTAAATAGAAACTATTTAAAGGAAGAACTATTTAAAGAAACTATTCAAAGGAAGTTCAGATGTAGGACCTACACAAACACTGTCACTCATATGAAGTATGTGCAAAAAGCTATTGGAAACCATATCTAAACAACTAAAGTAAGTATAAGAACTATGTCTTTAGGTCTGGCACAATGGCTCAGTGGCTAAGTCCTTACCTTGCACACGCCACGATCCCATATGGGTGCTCATTCATATGCTGGCTCCTCCGCTTCCCATTCAGCTCCCTGCTTGTGACCTGGGAAAAGAAGCAGGGGATGCTACACTCACATGGGAGACCCGGAAGAATCTCCTGGCTCCTGGCTTCGGATTGGCTCAGCTCTGACTGTTGTGGCCACTTGAGTGAAACAAGCAGATGGAATATCTTTCCCTCTGTATCTCCTTCTCTTTGTAAATCTGTCTCTCCAATAAAAATTAATCTTAAAAAAAGCACTATGTCTTACCAGAGAATATCACTAAATAGGCAAAAATTATATTTTAAAAAGCAAATAGTAATTCTGAATTTGAAAAATATAAATGGAATGAAGAATTCACTAAAGTGGCCCAAGAGCTGACTTGAACTAGCAGAAAAATCTGTTAATCTCAATAAAGGTCAGTTGAAATGACCAGAATAAAGAGCAAGAAACGGAACTGCCACGGTTCTGTGTGACACTGCAAGAGGTTGAAATGTGTTCCTCAAAAGGCACGTTGAAATGCCCTCAGTGGGATCTAGCTTTTCATGCCCTGTTTGCTAAGATAAACACCATCAAGCCAGTATCTAATGACTAAGTCATAGGACTCTAATTTGGTATGACTGACATCTTTATTTGAAAGGAGAGTTTGACAAAGTAACAGGCACACCCAGAAAAAGATGTTTCTCAAAACAAATGGTATACTATGACAACCCTGCCAGATTGTTCACTTCCTTACAGTTTCTGGGTGCTATTGTTCATTATCATTTTTTATTTGTCTACTTTCCTGAATTTTTTTAAAGATTTATTTTATTTTTATTAGAAAGTCAGATATACAAAGAGGAGGAGAGACAGAGAGAAAGATCTTCCATTCAATGATTCACTCCCCAAGTGAGCACAACGGCTTGTGCTATGCCGATCAAAAGCCAGGAGCCCAGAACTTCTTCCAGGTCTCCCACACAGGTGCAGGGTCCCAAGGTGCTGGGCCGTCCTCGACTGCTTTCCCAGGCCACCAGCAGGGAGCTAGATGGGAAATGGAACTGCCGGGATTAGAACCGGCGCCAATATGGGATTCTGGCATGTTCAAGGTGAGGACCCAGGATTTTTTTTTAAGGTTTATTTTACTTTTTATTGGAAATTTAGATTTATAGAGAGGAGAGACAGAAAGATCTTCCATCCACTGGTTCACTCCCCAAAGGGACACAATCGTCGGAGCTGAGCTGAGCTAAAGCCAGGAGCTTCTTCCAGGTCTCCTACATGGGTACAGGGTCCCAAGGTGTTGGGCCATTATCAACTGCTTTCCCAGTTGACAAGCAAGGAGCTGCAAGAGACATGGAGCAGCCGGGACATGAACTGGTGCCTATGGTATTTGGCGCATGCAGGACAAGGACTTTAGCCACTAGGCTATCGTGCTGAGCCCATCACTGAAGTTTTTGCTTCCCTTGATAAGGAGTAAAACCAAGTTCTATTCCTTAATCTCTTGGAAGCAGCTTGAGGTCAAGAGGGTTAAAATAATGACTGGCAGCCCTGGTCCTGGCCTCCTAGTAGTCAACATGTGTGGTTACCAATAAAAACCACAACCTTAATATTCGGAAGGCAAAGTCAGTTAGCCACATTGGCTCCAGCAAGTCATACCAGTTATCTCAACTGCAACCTGCCTCAGGGATGGGAGAGAGCAGTTCCTGCTGTGTGAAAACCTGGACGTTACCAGAATGCACCTACCGTATTCTTCCTCAGGTTCTCTCCTGGATGCTTTGGGCGTCCCACTGAACTTAGGAGTTTCAAAAGGCTTCCTTCATACAGTCCTGGCAAGTTACATAGTTGTTTGAGGAAGTGATGGAGGAATGGAGCTTCCAGTTCACCTGTCTTCCATGACATCACTCCCATAAGCTGTAAGTTGGCTAAGTGATTCCATGCAGAGGTTGGTGTTGTGGCAACTGCTTGGAACACCTGCAGTGAACATAGGTGGCATGTACCCAAACAATCCTGTCCCGAAGATTTCTGAAAGCATTCCACATTTGCAGATGTCTGATGGGACTGCCAGCGTAAGCTCTGCCTCCCAGACCCCAGAATGCCGTGAAGGGCTTTTTCCCTGTCAATTCTCAGCTCTTGTTTACCTGTGCTGGCCTCTTCAGCAAGCAGGTGTTCTACTGTCTTCTGCTCCAAATGCGCAATTTCTTTCCTTCTCTGCTCGCCAGAAGGACTGCTACTATTAGAAATTCTTGCATTTTGCTGTTTCTGTTCTGGATTCCCACTGTGTGGTTGGCTCACAGCAGCCAGGGATTCTCATGGTTTGCTGCTTTTGTTTTGTTTTTTAAATTTTTAAAATTATTTTTATTGGAAAGGCAGATAGAGAGAGAGAAGGAGAGACAGAAAGAAAGATCTGCCATCTGATGGTTCACTCCCCAAGTGCCCGCAATGGCTGAAGCTGAGCCAATCCGAAACCAGGAGCCAGATCTTCCAGGTCTCCCACATAGATGCAGGGTCCCAAGGCTTTGGGCCATCCTCGACTGCTTTCCCAGGCCACAAGCAGAGAGCTGGATGGGAAGCAGGGCCGCCAGGACTAGAACCGGCGACCATATGGGATCCCGGAGCGTTCAAGGCGAGGACCTTAACTACTACGCTATCGCACCGGGCCCTTGCTGCTTTTGGAATCCCTGTCAAACCAGCTCCACTCAGAACTCCAGCCTCCCACAAGGCCTCAGGACAAGGTCACAATAGAGCCAGGTTCTTTGCTGAGATGGAACAATGTTGCCTTTAATTCTATTCCCAAAAGGAATCTTCATTTCCATCAGAAAGCTCAGTGCTGCCTTCACTGCCCACATTCCTAGCACCACTCTGCTTGGTCTTCTCAGCTAGGGCTGAGGAACTTTTTTCTGCCTTTGAATATTTATAACATCCATCAATTTGAAAACTGGTCTGCTATAAATGCATGTGGTTGACCTGGCAGGGCCAAACCAAGGGCAGATTCCGTGGGGCGAATGTTCTGCCCTGCTCTAAGCGCTCACCAGAATCACTCATCATGTTTGCTAATAGCATTCTCTACTTCCTCTTGTTTGTTCCTCTGACAGTAAAGTTTAAAAACACTGTCAGGGCTTGGCAGCGTGGCCTAGTGGCTAAGGTCCTTGCCTTGATCCCAGATGGCTGCTGGTTCTAATCCCGGTAGCTCCACTTCCTCTCTATCTCTCCTCCTCTCAGTATATCTGACTTTGTAATAAAAATAAAATAAATCTTAAAAAAAAAAAAACATTGTCAGTTCTTTGATGACTTACCTTTTGAAGGGTTTCTCAAAAACTGAGATTTGCTGTTTACATTCTCATTTCATTGGCTTGTGCAATATATTAAATAATAGATTAATAAAGATAAGTACATTTGTATGTTTGGAAGCACAGGGGTGTAAGTGATTTTAGCAGGTGTGGTTTAACCAATGGAACTGCAAAAGCCCTGGCCTACTTTGCAGCAGTGAGCAGAGCCAAGGGGAAGGGTGCAAAGCAGACTGCCAGTCTACGAGTGGTGCACTGAGATGGCGTGGTCAAGGCTGGGATGTGAGGAGGAATTAAAGCCTCCACAGGGATGTCCTAAACTTCAAAGTCATTACAAAGATGGATATGTTTGTGCCTCCCAAGACAGAAGTGACGAAGTCAACACAAAGGATGCTTCTGAAACCAATATGGCTGACAAGTGAATTGCTAGACTACCAGTGTCATAGTAAAATGCTAAACACTTTAGGGGCAGGCTCAATGGCTCAAGGTTAATCCTCCACCTTCAAGCGCCAGGATCCCTGCTGGTTTGTGTCTAGCTGCCCCACTTCTGACCTGCCTCCCTGCTTGTGGTCTGGGAAAGCGGTAGAGGACGGCCCAAAGCATTGGGAGCCAGCACCCATGTGGGAGACCAAGAAGAAAGTTCTGGCTCCAGTTTGGCTAGGTTCTGGCTGTCACAGCCATTTGGGGAATGAATCAGCGGATAGAAGATCTATCTTTCTCTCCTTTTCTCTGTAGAGTTGCCTTTTTACTACAAATAAGTTAAAAAAAAAAAGCAGGACTCCACAGGGAAAAAAACTCACAAGTACTCAAGAAAGTTATGAAAAATTATTAATCTTAGAGAGGCTAAATGAAATATTTCATCTATAAGGTAAAGAAATTAAGCTTATAAAGTTTTCCTAAATACATGGGAAAAGACATTCTCCCATGCTTTGAAGCATAAATTAATTTCCTCCAAGAACATGAATGACATTTTTTTTCCCACCTGAAAATGCAGGTGCCCTATGACCTAACAATCCTACTGTTAGGAAACATATCCTGTGCATATACTGGCAATGAGTAATGAAAATATCTGCGTAAGAATTCTCATTGCAGCACTGCTTGTACATCACTAATTGCACATCCACATGTCCACCAATAAATCATGGTACCTCCATGTGCACAGTGATGAAAAAAAATGAACTAGGCCTGAATAAATGGATAAGAAAATCTTCCAAGGTGCCAAAGCAATTGTAGACTGTGTCATATCTGCTGGCATCGATCAATTGTGCCATGTATGCACAGACACAGGAGAAAATACAAGAGTCAGGAGTTGTTGGCTTGACAGGAGTTTCTGCGGGAGTGGGGCATGGGACGAGGCCATAACAACTCCTCCTGGACCTCCCTCATGCTGCTGGAATCCTTACCATGTGCCTAAGAGCTCGGGCATGGCATCACCACAGATCTTTATGTTCGCTTTTTTGCTTTTCCACAAAGTCATTCTTTCAGCTGAAAAATGGCACACGTGGATGTACTTGGGGACGCTGTGAGGCCAGCTTTCAGGCCGTACCAGAGAGGTCCTTTTGCTTCCCATCATGCAGGGGCTGGCGCTGGGACGGGGAGGAGGTGAGCAGTGTTGTCTTTAAGGCTGCTTTCACCTCAGTCTGTTAGTTCCCTGCTCACTTTCTCTTCCTCAGTTATAGCCAATATGTGAGCCCTAAATTCTAGAAATAAATTCCTTGCTTAGCTTTCTCTGATTCCTTCTAATTGATCACCCATTCCCAAACGTAAATGTGAGAAAATCCAACAATAAAATAGTCCCATAAAATAATATGCAAAAGTCTTATATTTGAGGTTACTAAAGCACATTTTTATTTTGCAACTGAACATGAAGAGTCACAGCTAGAGTTGTTTTCACGTTTGTACCTGAACACTAGTTTTCAATCAAAATGAAATATGGCCAACAAAATACATGTATCACCATTTCACATAATACGAACTGCTCTTTAGACTACAACAGTTTTGATGCAATTGGCATTTTTAATCCATTTGTCGTTAGTATTTGTAGCTACTTTAAACTCCAATTAATGGTAGGAGTCTTAAGTTTTTGCTGAGATGAAGATGTGCACAGGCCTTTCGCGCTGTGTCCACCACACACACAGGACAATTTTCAGACTATCCAGTGTTCACTAAATTCAAGCTTACACACTTTAAATGACTCCTTAGCTTGTCTCTTATGTATGAGAAGAAACCATATGGGAAAAGAGTTTCATGAAATAGGGGGGAAAGTTTGCCGAAAACAATTAAAGGGCTAGTTAATTCCATTTTGCCACTAGGTGAAGTAGAATCAAACAATCAATGGTGACAGAAATGAAAAATTATCTTTTAAGTAGGAAAAAAACTAGACTTTTGACTTGCCCCCTTTGTATTTACATATAGCACCTTTTAAAAAAATCCCAAATTAAAACATCCTCTACATAGAAATAATTTTAAGATTACTGCTTAAAAATATCATTGATGAGTATAAACTATTAGTCCTAAAATGAAGCCTACACTGTAGAAAATAAAGACTAGCTTTTTTTTATTTGAAAAGTCCACAACATAGATGATGACTCATCAAGGTCCTGGTGCTGCACAACCTGGGGCTGGACAGTTTTCAGATTCTACTGGCAGAAATGGCAAACAGCTGAATGTAAACTGTTTCAGCTTCTAAAACCCTGCCTTTGACATGTATACAAAAAATGTCAAGACTTCTGCCCCCTTACTTTATTGTGGTGCAATATGTACTCACCCCCAGGTACGACACTGAAAACTGGGTTTCCGAGTATTCATGTGATGTACAAAAGCTGCAAAGTGGAAATGATGAGTGTAAATCAAGCTCGGTTTAAAAACTAGCTGGGACAACTCCGGGTCCAGGTGCACAGCCAACTGGGTAGCCTTTGTGTACTATATAAATTACATAAAAGTGGCAAGGCTAAGATCATAGAAGTCATCTCTTAAATATCAAATAAGCTATCAAGAGATCATTGTAAAGCATTCAAACCCAGGACCAACCTAATGATCTCTAGTACTAATCCGTCCCTCCCCACCCCCATATTTACAAAACTCCTAAGATAGATTCTATTTATAACTGTATAAATTAGGTCAGTAGTAAGCATGAAATAAAGTGCTACTATTTGAAATTCAAGAAATTAATTTTACCATTGAAATTTGACCCACTCTACAGAATACAAGAATGAAAACATCTTGCCAACTCACTGAAGGATGGGAAAAGATGGGTGCATCAGAGAATCCCTAAACTAGGCTGAAATATTTTTGCCCAGAAAGGCAACTAATGCTGGAACACTACATTTTAGAGTAGAAACTGTAAGAAAACAAAACAAAACAAAAAAGCTTCTTTAAATAAAAGGTAAATTGAGCTCAACCGTGACTGCAGTGGACATGGGAAATCACAAATTATCAACTATGGATCTCAGAGTTGCACAGGGCTATCTCCAGATAGCTTGCCAGAAATAATTTTATTTGGCAACATGGCACTTAATGTAAGGTTAGTACAAATAAAATTTGCCAAATTTTGCATACTCCTAAGGTGGATGGCACTTGACACTAATCCTTTAACATCTTTAGTGAAGTGGAGGCTATCACCTTATAGTTCTCAGGATCTTTATTTTCCAAAGAGTGAAATCAGTGACCTGTAAAAAGGTGGGGGGTTGGAAGTGGGAATCAATGGAAGTCTGCTTCAATTCAAGCATGAGTGATAAATAATAAATAAAACTTTCAAAAGAAGTTGTCCAAGAAATTAATCATGCCTACAGAAGTTGTTTAACAATAACTTTTCCCTACCCCACCAACCAGGTGAATTACTGAATCCTAAAGCATATAAATAGCTCCACTGTTACAAGTTAGAGATGGGTCCAAAGGTCTTACGTGTTCAGGGCACTGATGAGAGAAAGGCAAAACCATTTATTGGGGTCGGGGCTTCCACACAGAATTACTGCAGTGAATCGTAGGCACAATTTTCTGGCTTCACCAAAGTCATCCTCACAGCCACGTCCTCCCTCGGAGCTGCCATAGTGACACAGCCTGGGGACTTTCCTCCACGGTAAACACATGCAATTGTGTGTTGATCTGCACACACAAACACCCTTCCACATGGCAGGCAGCTAAAATACAGTTATTTTATGCTTAAAAACAGTGTGTGCAAAGCTTCTGGAAAGTTTCAGTTAGAGCTAAAACAAAATCAAAATGACAAAGAATGCACCTCCTTTTTGAAATATGCATCTTTGATAATGACCGCTCTTGCTTACCATGAAAATGACTTGTCTCCTAACACTGCCTTTTGTGAAAGGAAGCACACTCATCTTCCTTTTCTTTCTTCGATCCTCTCCAGATTTTAAGAACTATCCTTGTGACTCAAGTCATAATTCGCAAGATACATTCAATTTCTTTACAGCATGAAAGACGCACAAATATCATTTTATCCCTTTTAAAGAATGAAAGTTAACAGTTTCTACTTTTTGTCCGTAGAAAAATATTTGCTATATTATCTACACAATACTCAGCAAAAATTCTACAGCATTTAACTGAAAATATTAATGAACTTAACAAGGCTTTCAAATATTTTCAATATTGTAGCTGAAATCTTAAAAAAAAAGGTTTCAGGAAGTTAAGTGTTTGAACACCTTCCTCAAAACTGTAGTCTTTAGTTTTCAATACTCAATACCTTTAATTTTGGAAATAAGGACAGACTTAGCTCACTTATTGATAAGCCAAACCACATCTAGGCCATCCTGATGACCACCCCTCAGCAGCTATCACTTCTATCTTTCCATTTAGTTTGGATTACCAAAGTCAAGACAATCATGAGTACAAAACACAGACTGTGCACTGCAGCAGAAATACATAGAAATAACAGCAACAAATTCATACATGGAGACAGAAACAACTTTTGGGTATCTACCAAGCACAAATGAATCAAGACTGTGCAAATAAATGTCTAATCATGGCAGAAACAGGCATCGATTTTTGTCTTTGACAAAGGCTCATTATGTAGCAACTGCTGCTCAGAAAAAAAGAAGTCTACATACAATGAAATACCGTGTTCCTAACAGTTGCAGACCAAAACCACATAATTCAGGGGTTAATCTCTTTTTTTTTTTTTTTTGCTAAAATTGTTCAAATTATCTCATAGCAATTAGCCTTCACAAGTGTTTTAGGATTACGTAAATTTCTTTGCATGTATACAATTCTCTGATAATTTTATAAAACAGGTGCTGCAATGTGAACTGTGATTAAGACACCACAAAGTCTTTGCCACCGGATCAATCATTCAGATAAGAACCCAAGTTGGATTTAAGCAACATAGCTGTTTCATTTGGAGGAAGCACTACCTAAAAATGGTTCTAGAAACTGTGTTGAAGCCAATGTGGGCAGTAAGCAACATCACGACAAAATACTTTGTTGATGCAGTAGCTTACGTAAAAGCAGGCAGTGTCCTTGTTTATCTACAGCTTATCATCTTATTGAGAAATTTATTTCAATACATATTCACCATAAAGTATTTAAGTGACTTCAACGCAAATTCACCTGTACTACAAAATAATTATGAAAAAAGAAAAGAGCCTGTAAACATTCCTCACATTATTATGGTATAAATATCTTTAGTGAATTCAAAATCACTTTGGCAACTTTACCATCAGAATACTTTACTCAAAATACAGATATTAAATAGCACATCGTTATAAATTCAGGTTTCCTTCTCCCCTCCTATTATTATAAAACAAGTAATGTTTTAATTCTGTTACATGTTCACATTATGAACAGAGATTATTTCAGGTTACATTGGATACATAATCTCTGTTTTAATGCTTGTAAAACCTAGTCTCCTAATTGCAGTCCAGAATGTTTTCATACTGTATGTGCGTCAGCCTAAATACACTGCAGAAAATTATGGTTCACTGGACAAACTTAACTAGGAAACCGAATCAGGGTCCTAATTGGGACCACTTTTGAAGCCTACTTATTTCTAACGTAAGGTTGTCATAGTTATGAAGTGACAACACTGCTGAAGTATGCTTCTCAAGCTGAAAGAGACTCAAATTCACAAAAACTTACGATAGTAACTAGGTTACAATTTGCTGAAGGTCTAGTCTAATGCAAAGAATATCATACTGAGAATGAACAAAATCCTAGATGGTAGAAGACCAGACTGCTAAATCCTTTTGCTCTGTGGACACCTGCTTTTGTGACTACACACGTAAGTAAATGCACTAAAATATTAGGTATTAGTTGAAACCTTCAAGCAACTTCCTTAGTGGTTCTACACACCTTTTAACTTTTGAAGTCCGCTTTCACATAACAATAAATGTTCTTTTCACTCTTAATCCAAATCATCAACTTCCCTTCCCCAACATTGTCCTAGCAGCTCAGATAAAAGAAGTTCTTTTGTAGCCTGTTTAATCGGCTTCTGTTTGAATGGGTGCACTGGTTGAACAAGCACAACAAGTTTTCTTGTGAATGTAAAGTCTAATCCAAATTATCCCTCATCCTATCCATACAGGGCTGCCAGAAATCCAATGCTCCAACAACTTGAATGAAAACGCAAAGAACCCCTCCTAAATCAGAGGAAAGGATGCCCTAAACATTTAATTGGCTAAAGCTCCTTGATTAACTGATAACTGATTTCCACTAAAGTCAACACTAATTTCCTCAGTGGGATGGGGTAGGGGTGGGGCCACAGGGCTGGAGATGGGTAGGGACAGCTAGTGGATCAGGTGAGTAGCCTAACAATTTTGGAATTCAATTACACAACAGCACATTTGTAAGAATGGAGTTGAAAAGTACTTTGTATATGAAAACCATTTAAATTGGTAAGCAGGCAAAAAACAAAACAAAGCAAAAACTCTCTAAACTGTAATAGATAGTCTTCTCTGTTGGGGAAATAGTGAAACATGTATGTAGCATATTTAGCTTAAGCAGTTGTGAAGGATACCTTAAATTTAAGATCCTAATAATAATACTTCTAAAAAAGAATCTTTTCTATACACAAGAATACTCATAAAGAAGTGGCTCTGAGATTAAAAATCCACATTGGCGACATTTAAACATATGTCTACACTTCTAATACATTATCATTGAAAGACAAGCATTAAGGTAGCAGTGCTCATTGCCAGCAATTTGAGCTACTTTAGCATGGGAAACAAAGCCCTGGAGAACTTGCCACTTAGGCCATCTGTTTACAATTACATCACCATCATCTTTTTACCTATAGCTGTCATAGTTTCCATTCTGTTATGGACATTTAATCAGATAAAAAACTGCCCAAACAGTTATTATTTAATATATAGGCCTCAACAGAATTTTACTTTTTCGCTTTTCAATGTGTCAGTTTATAGCAACCTAAATTACATTTATCTGTTGGTAGAGAATGGAATGTTCAAATAAGACTACATTTAATTTACTATCTTATATTGAGTTGATTATGAAATAGATAAAAGGAAATAATGGAATTATATTTCCATCTTTCTTTTAAAATACAAAATATTTTAATATAATAATTTATTTGGTATTGTGGCTGTTAATGTTTAGGAGCTTAACTTCCTGAAATTTTCCCTTATGGATTTTGGTCATATGAAATGATGTCATTTAGATTACAATGAAGATTTGTAAATGTACATTTTCCCCTTATACTAAAAACCATTCCAAAAGATCTACCATTTCATTCTAAACTTTATCAAGACTATACAGAACCATTCAGAGACCATTAAAAAAATCAATCAATTTTAAACACAACCCATGTAAAGTGACTGTGTAAGCAACTTTGACAAGGTGACCAGATTTTCGCTTAGGTTAAACTGGGCCATGTAAAAGTTCTCTGTCGACTTAAAAACAAAAAAGCCTGAAGAGGAAAATATACACATTGTTGATGGGATCAGATCCTTGTTCAGCAGGTCCTGATCACACTGGATCATCCAAGTCGCTTTCTCAACATGCTTACAATCTGGCAGGTATACAGGACAAGAAAATCTTAATTTTAGTTATTAGGGATGAACATTATAAATTATTCAGCTATTTTATTCCTCACTTAAGAGAATCCCAAACAGTGTAAAGAATGTTGACAGCACTGACATCAATTGCAGATTAACCATTTCATTATAGATGGGAATGAATCACAATGAACTAATCGTTCCCTAACTTTGGCTCAGGGTATTACTAAGTTTAACCCTACTTTGTAGGTCAGACATCATTCGTAAAGTTGGGAGTAAAATAAATATGGCATCTGAATAAAGCATCTTTTTAAGCTGAGCTGATAAACTGTAATCCCTGTCCCTCAGTGACGGAATGTGCAGATTCTGAATCATTCCATAGCAGCAGAGCACACACTCAGTAGCACAAATTATCTTTGCTTCTTATAGCAAAATACAAGTACTAAGAAGAATTTCCTTACTCTTCTTTGACTGCATAACTCTCAATACAAGAAGCTGTTTTTAAAAATGTTAACTCATTCAAAATGCATAAAAATGTAAGAATGTACAATATACACACATACCTCCTAGTAGGGTCAAATGAGTGCCTTTTCATTAGACATACAAAGATGTCTCAAGGCACTTACGGGGTTAAGACACAATGCATGCATTCCTTTACATCAAGTATGTGAAGTCACATGATTTGGAATAAGCCAACCTTATGATAAATATAGGTTACATTATTAAATCCAAGAAAATTTGTAGATTCATATTTATACTTTCTAGAAGATGCTGGTAAATGGACAATATGCAGCATTTCCTGGGAACAGCAAATTCCGCCTTTCTTCTTCTGAACAGCAGGTCTCTACAGGGGACGTGTAGGGAAAGATGTGCTGCATCCATAGGCAGTGTACTGGCTAATATTGAGAATGATATTGCTAAAATTCAAAAAATAAAATCTGGTTATCAGTGTTAAGTACATGAACTGCTGGAAAAGACCAGAGCTGACTCCTGACGTTTGCTTCTTTTTGCTTTCAAGATACAGACGTATAGCAGAGATGATGAGAATTCAGAGCCTTGTTTGGCAATTCTACCAGAAAGGGACTGCATGGCACCACCACAGAATTTCATACATTACCCTGAACTTACTCAGTTATTCACTTTTTGTTCGGAGCAAAGCATGAAATAGTCTTCAAACACATGAGTTACAGATTTTGAAAGAGTGACTTTTTTTTAAAACATAAAGTGCAACAGTGCTCAAGTTTTCAAAAGTTTTTTTGAGTTCTTCATTTTTTTCTTTTGTTAGATGCCATTTCCTGTGAGCAGTATTATGGCACAGTGAATATAATGAAAAGCAGTTTTCCAACACATATTCCAAATCTTTTGCTTTCTCATTTATTTGTTGATGTTAAGGGTTTAATAAAGCCTTCTTCATAAACTTTCAAAATAGCTTCACACACAAATCTGTACTGACTCTGAAAAATAAAAGTATATAAAACAGAATTGATCAGAAAAATCAGTGTACAAGAAAAAAAAACCCAATCTCATTACGCTTACTTACAAAAGAAATGCAAAGTCAAACAGCATAGGCATACCATTTTCACCTAACATACTGACAAAAAGTAAAACAATGATAACATTTTGTTGATAAAAATGTACTGACACACTGCTGGTAGGGATGGTAAAACCCTGCAACCCCTAAGAAGAACTGGGCAGCTTCTAGCAAAATCACATTTATTTGTTGACCTAGTAATCCCTCTTATAGGAAAATACCTAAAAGATAAGTTGGAAAGAGAAACCGAAACATATGCTGATTCATCCAAATAACAAAATACTGCTAGCTGGTCAAAACAAACAAATAAAAACCAAACAAGAGGTCTACAGACCACTATAGAATGATTCCAGGATATTCTGTCAAGTAAAAAAAACAAATGTAAGACAGATAAACGTGTGCATAATTTTAAAAAGCAAGGAGATACAAATAATGGGGGACTTTAACACTCCACTTTCATCAATGGGCAGATCAGCTATACAAAAAAAAACCCCATAAATGGACCTAATGGTATCTATAGAAAACTAACTGTACAAACAACCAAATGCCAACAAATTGGAAAATCTAGAAGGAATGGACACATAGAATCTACCTAAATCGAGTATAATGACAGAAAACCTAAATAGACCAATACTAACATGGAGATTGAATTAGTAATAAAGACCTTCAAAAGAAAGAAAAGTGTAGGACTAGATGGCACTATTGAACTCAACCAAACTTTCCAATTCTTCTCAAACTATTTCAAACTAAGGAAAGTAGGGAAATCCTCATGAAGTCAGGATCACCTTAATTTCAAAACCATAAAGATACAACAAAGAAAGAGAACTATAGACCAATATCCTCAATAAACAGATGCAAAAATCCTCAACAAGATACTAGTTAACTGAATTCAATAAAACATTAGAAAGATCATTCACCTTCATCAAATGGGATTTATCCCTTGTTCAATGTAATACAAATCAGTAACTGTGATACATCATTTTAACAAGCTGAAGAATAAAAATCATGATTATCTCTATGGATGTAGAAGAAGCATTTGGCAAACACAGCATCCTTTCATGATAATGATAAAATAATGAAAAAAAAAAAAAAACCTTAGGCAAAGCAGGTAAAGAAGGTACATTCCTCAATACAATTAAGGATATAAATGAAAAACCCACAGCCAGCATCATATTAAATGGGGAAAAGTTGGAAGCATTTCCACTATGATCCAGAACCAGACAAGGATGCACATTTTAACCACTGCTATTCCATATGGTAGTGGAAGTTTTAGCTAAAGCCATTAGGCAAGATAACAAAATTAAAGGGACAGAAGATGGAAAGGCAGAAGTCAAATTATTGCTGTTTGCAGATGACATGATTGTCTGCATGGGAAACCAAAAGCCTCTGCTAAGAGAATACTGGAACTCATAAGAGTTTGGTAAAGTTGTAAGATACAAGATTAATACACAAAAAGCAACAGCTTTTATAAACAATTCTGTGGCTGAGAAAGAACTGGTAAAATCAGTCCCACTAACAGCTGCAAAAAAGCCTAAATACTTTGGAATAAATTTAACCAAGATGTATCTATGTTAAAAATTCTAAAACATTAAAGAAAAAAATAGAAGATAACACCAACACACACACACACACACACACACACACACACTGTCATATATGTGGACTGGCAAAATTAATATAATCAAAATGTCCACTATACTGAAAGCAATTTACAGATTCAATGTGACTCCAATCAAAACACCTACCACACTCTTCTCAGATCTAGAAAAGATGATGCTATAATTCATATGCAAACCTAGGAGATCCAACATTCCAAAACAATTGAAACAAAACAGCACAACAACAACAAAAAGCTGGAGGCATCACAATACCAGATTTCCAGATGTGCTATGAGGGAAGTTTATTTTAACGGACTAGTAGCGATACAAAACATAACTTCTTTCTTTTTTCTTTTTTTCTTGTTTTGTTATTCTTTCTTTGCTTTTTTAAATTTTTTTGTTTCATTTGTTTTTTGGTTTTTTAATTGTTTTTTTATTTCTTTTAGTTTTTTATGGTTTTCTTTTTTTTGCTAATTTCTTCTTTATTTCTATTTTTTTTCAAAGCATAACTTCTAATCAATGGAAAAGAATAGAAATCCCAGAAATAAACTTAAAACGTCTACAGCTAACTAATTTTTGACAAAAGAATGGACATCAATCCCAGAAAAGGGCAGTTTCTTCAACAAATGGTGCTGAGAAAATTGAGATCTATGTGTGTAGAAGTACAAAACAAAACCCCTACCATATAGCTTATACAAAATCACAATGGATCAAGGAACTAAATCTATGACCTGATAACATGAAATTACTAGAGGAAAACATTGGGGAAACTCTGCAGGACACAAGCATAGTTAAAGATTTCTTGGAAAAGACCTTAGAAGCATAGGTAGTTAAACCAAAGATAAACATACAGGATTGTATTAAGCCAAGAGACTTCTGTGCTACAAAGGAAACACTCAACAAAATGAAGAAACAACCAACAGAGTGTGAGAAAATAATTTGCAAATTACACAACTATAAAGAGCTCAACAAACTTAAGAACAACAAAATAATTCAATTACATAATGGGCAAAAGACATAAACAGGCAATTTTCAAAGAATGAAACACAAATGGCCAATAAACAACTGCAAAAAAAAAAAAAAAAAACCCTTCAAGATCTTTAGCCACCATGAAAATGCAAATAAAAACCACCTCGCCCCAGTCAGAATGGCTATCATCTGAAAATCAAGAAAACAGTAAGTGCTGGCGGGGATGAGATGATGAAAAGGTACCATAATCCACTCTTGGTGGGAACTAGTAGAACCATTCAAAGGGGACTCAGAGATCTGAAAACAGACTTACCCTACGTCCTAACCATCCCATTACTCTGGGCATTTATCAAAACAAATGAAAGCAAGATTGAGTTAGCTGTACTCCTTGCTCACTGTAACTCAATTAACAGTAATTAAGAACCAGAATCAACCCAGATGTCTATCAACTGATGACTGGATAAAGAAAATTTAATGTGTGTAAACTATGAAATCTACTCAGCCACAAAAAAGAACAAAATGCAACAAAATGGGTACAACTGGAAACCATTAAGTTTAATGAGATAAGCTAGTCCCCAAAAGACAAAGATGTTTTCTCTGATCTATAATACATAAAGTAAAAAATATGTAATGTATATATTGACATATAGTAATTTAATCACAGATTAGTCTGTCTACGTTACTGTGGAACAGTTTTTTTTTAAATACTTGCTACCTTTTGAAAAGTCTACTCAATGGAATGATAAGCCTGTGACTGCGAAGTGAAATCAAAGTATGCCATTTTACAAGTTTTAAAAAAAATAAGGAATGTGGAAGTCGAGGCTCAAGACAGAACCAACCCAGCAATTGCAACCACCAGCTGAACGGGGAGACGGACTGTGCCAGGTCCTGTACTTGCTAGCATATATAGGATTCTGGTCTGGGAACACCTCAAAGTTTCTTTGAGGATCCCCTCAACCGAAATGGCAGACTTAGAACTTTAACCAAGAAAAGACGGAAGATAGAACAGGTCAGTCAACCACCACAGCTATATGTTGGCAGCGAAACACTGGACAAAGGGAGACTCTATGATGGACTATGTCAATCAGTAGATTATTCAACAGCCTCATCGTGTCTGGAGTGGCAAGATTGGCAGCAATGCATAACTTGTGAACTACCGGGACCACGTGAGCAAGGATCCCGGAGCATGCCCTACATCCGGGATCTGGGGTGGGTGGGAGACTGGGTGGGGCTTCTCCTCAATATTCCCTTTAGCCCTTGTAACTTTTTACCCTAATCAACAATGTAAAGATTGCCAAAATATAATTTAAAAAAAATAAGGAATAACGTGGGCAGAGGGGGTGGGGTAGGAAAGATCATTAGCCTCTCCTTTATACTGTGAAATATGTGAAATCTTTTCACTTTACAAAGTAAGTTTTAAACAAAATTTTTTCAGAAAGGGAAGCACACATCATTAATATTTTGACAGTTAATATGGTGAGAGATCAGACAGGAAGAAAACACTTGTAAATCACAGATCTGGGAAGAGACTGTAAAATAAAAATTAAAAAAGTCTTAAATGACAACCCAATTTAAAAACAGGCAAGAGAGGGCCCGGCGGCGTGGCCTAGCGGCTAAAGTCCTCGCCTTGAAAGCCCCGGGATCCCATATGGGTGCCGGTTCTAATCCCGGCGGCTCCACTTCCCATCCAGCTCCCTGCTTGTGGCCTGGGAAAGCAGTCGAGGACGGCCCAAAGCTTTGGGACCCTGCACCCGCGTGGGAGACCTGGAAGAGGTTCCAGGTTCCCGGCTTCAGATCGGCGCGCACCGGCCCGTTACAGCTCACTTGGGGAGTGAATCATCGGACGGAAGATCTTCCTCTCTGTCTCTCCTCCTCTGTGTATATCTGGCTGTAACAAAATGAATAAATCTTTAAAAAAAAAAACAGGCAAGAGACTCGAAGAGACAGAAGTCCAAAGGAGATATACAAGCAAATGGCCATTTATCACATAACAATATGTTAGATATCATCAGTTATTGGAGAAATGTAAATCAAACCATAGTGAGATATCACTTCATATCCACTAGGATGCTTAACATCTGTTCATCTCTCTCTTCACATACATACACTTCTGGAACATAATTATAAATCAGTGGAGAATTTAATAAGTAAGTAAATCCTTAATTTCTAGTGTCTGTTGCTTTTTTTGTTGCAATTCAAGTCCTTACGTAAAAAGAAAGGCAATTCCACAGAGCTGCTTCATTTCTGAAAGCAGGTTTGTCAGGATTCCCCAGTGCAGGGAGGCTATCATTTTCAGCATTCCACTTGCCTAAGTAATAGGCAAGTTCCTCTTTACCTGTTTGACTCAAGATATAATGTGCTAGGCAATTTGCATGCTAAAAAACCTTTCTCTGTGAAAGGTTGGACACTAAATAGTGTAGAAATTACAGGGCATATGCTATTTGTTACAAATTTTTATGATGGGATGGATTATGACTATTAAAATTTTTACATATTAAGTTTTCCCACTTGTTTAACACTTGCTTAGGTATTGAAATCACTAAATAGAGTAGGAATAATAAACAACAGGAAAAAATCAAACAAAAAAAAAATCAAAATACCTACTATTTTTCAGGAGTATAAACAAAGGCTATCCACCATGACCAATTCCCTGAGTGTCACTCTTATACCTGCAGATTACATTTTGTTATACTCTGATTATTACCTATCACAGTCTGCTATTATGGTGTGAATGTAATACATAAACAAATAAACATGTCTGTGTTCCACTATAACTTTATTTGCAAAGACAGTGGCAGGCCAGATTTGGTTGGTGGGCACCAGTTTGCTGGCCTCTGTGCTACGGGTTAAAAGCTCCTGGGAAGGAATTAAAAAGATAAAAATAGGATTTAGAACATAAGTGGTCATTCAGGACACACATGGACGTAAAACAAAGCACTTACAGGTGTTTGGATCATCATGGCTCGTTGATCTCTCATTGTTCTCACAATGTCTAATGGATAAACTGGCTGATTGCATTCAATGAGACACATGGCTGTTTCCATAGTGATAAGAACTCCCGTTCTTCCAATTCCAGCACTGAAGAGACAAACGTGAGCAAGGTCTTGGTGATACTATTCTGTTCAACTTCTTGCAACTTTTGTGCAGGAAAAGAACAATTTCACTTTAATGTTGCTTATTACATGCAAAGTAATAGAATTGTAATACTAAATCATTCACAAATGCATAAGAAATAAAAAATATCTTATACTATTAAGTTAGTTTTTAAAACAAAATTTAATTTGCATTAATTTTAGCACTGGGAGAGTCTTGAACTCAGTGTAATTTGTGAACATGAATGTAGAAGCTACGGGACACTTAAGATATGAAATGAGCAAATATGTTTCAAGAATTTTTGCCACTTTGTTATCTCAAATATTTTGTCTACAATATGTTTTGAAGCTTTCAGATTTCCTCTTAAAATGTTAGAAATTTTAAGGCTAAGAGATATCTCAATACATTCTCAATGAACCACTTCACAAAGACGGTCATAACAAGGACAGACTCTCCCCTTTACCCTGAGTCAGGGGCAGTCACTGCATTTGGCCCTTTGAAGGCAGAAAGGCATGTGGGGCTGAAAGGAAGGAATGGTATCTGCCTCTGTTCCCCTGCACAGTCTATAAGGACATTTGGCAGTGGGGTAGGCAGGTAGGTAGTTTAGGTCTGCTGAACCGATGGCCATTTGTCCATCGAAATGTTCCCTTTTCTAGGATGGCATCTTGTTCTATCTGGGACCTAAACAGTGCGTGTGTTTGTGGGTGGATCATGACCTGAAAACATGGATACTGTTTTCTACCAGTGGAACTTGTAGAGGTGCCATGTAATTCCCAGGTTGTTTCATGCTTGGAGAGGCACCCTCCTTACTTACTACTTAAGAGGCCAACAACCAGGGCTCTTGCATGTTCTCTCTTTCTCCCTCTCTTCCATGGGCAGTGGTATTTCTCTGTGGAGCAACTCGTTTTCATATGTGCATGTCTCCACTTGCTCACCTTTTACACAAAAATTCGAATTGTTTTTTTTTTTTTTTAGCACATTGTATGTGCTTGCACTTAGAATGCTTGTCTGGGTGCACGAATCTGTAGTGAAATAAACATTTCCCTCAGCTCACATCAGTAGCTTGGCCCTAAAGAAGGAATGAATGAGTACCAAGTAAATAACCTAAGAGGGGCCTCAGATAAGCAACGAGTACCCTGTTGGGAGGAAAGGAATGTAAATCTCAGACTGTTACTTAATCCCTATGTTATGGTCTGAACCTGCCCTCCTCCCGTCTGCCGCATTCAAATATGGAATCCTGATTGCTAATGAAGACATGGACACGTACAAGATGAGTAAGTCACCAGGTTAGTCCTCGTGGATGAGATTAGGACACCCTTTCTGCTGTCTAGGAACACAGCATCTGTCTTCTCTGGGGGGATGTAACAAGGTACCATCTTGGAAGCAGACAGAGCTGCACCACCTAAACTAGACTTACAGCCTCACAATTCTCAGCAATAAATCCCTGATGGTGTAAATGCCTAGGCTCAGGCATTTTGTTATAGCAGCAATATTGTACTTCCAGCAAATCTCAGTTACTATGAATTACAGGACCCATTGCGATTTCAGAGATGTTTAAACATAGGAAGGATATACCTCTAAGAATTGGCACAGTAAGTCTTTTATCTGAGTTTTTGCTAATCATATATTGGAACGTACCTTGTCTTTACCTTTAAGCTGAGATTTTAAGTCCTCACCAACTATTGTAATGAGAAGTACAGCATACGAGCAAAATAAAATACAGATTCTGTTTTAAGCATGGCATCCTGAGTCAGTTACTCATTCATAAAAGACAAGAACAGAATACCTGCAATGAACAACAATAGGTTCTTCCTTGCCAGCCCTTTTATTTCGGACATGACAAACAAAATCCAAGAAGTCACTTGAATCATCGGGAACTCCGTGGTCAGGCCAAGCTATGTACTGGATCTGAGTGACTTGACGACTTTCATTTTTCTAAGTGAAAATGAAAACTTAATGTACCTTGACTTAGAAATTATCTTTAAAATATAAATGTTAATTCCACTTCAATTTTAGAAGGAAAGAAAACTGCTTTCCACCAGCCAGGAAAGTACTGTATAAACTCAGTAAAACTCAAAACAGCAGAAGGAAAAAAAATTTATAAAAACAGGTGTATCCACTTAAATATTGCCTACATGCATTACTACTTTTTATAACAATTCAATTTTGGTATTTGTGAAATATTTTTAGGATTATTATTAAAGAAATTAATAACTAGAGAAATGTTTAATGAAAACTAAGAAGTGTTAAGTGTGCAAAAATCTTAACATGAAGAGTTTCTTGGTGAATGAATTTGGGTGGAATCTGCTAAAACACACGTAAACTCATGGAAATTAAAAAGTAAAATCACAAAGACAATGTAGGCTATAATTAGATATCATACTACCACAAATGCAGAACAAAGATTCACTCTTTTTGGAGGAGCTAATTTTTGTTCAAATGGTTCAAATCTTGATTTTGTCAATATAAAGGCAATCTGCATATCTAAGGGACAGTCTTATGATGAAAGGAGTCTCGAAGAGGACCAGCTTCCCCTATTCTGCTCCTTGGCACCACATGAACAGTAACTAGAAGCCAGTCATTCAAGACTAGGAATCCATTTATTGCCATTTAAATCAAACACAGCTTTCTAAAAAGACCATGAAAACAAAAGGCAATCAAGATTTGGGGTAGTACCTATTCCTCTTTAATCTGTGTACATATGTATTGATGGTAGTAATTTCTCAGTTATATTTAGCTCAAAACCTGGAAACTAGTTTGTGTCTTTGCATCGTTCTGAGGAATTCAGGGTATGTAAAGAAATGTCACTGTAGTCCATAATCCACAGCCAGAGTATAACTGGCTACACTGAAGATGGGTATTCTATATAAAGGTTTTCTTTCATTATCTGTTTGGGAAAGCTAACTGTTCTTTTGGCTTGTTTTATTACATAAGACAATGAAGTACACAGTATTTGCCCTCAGACCCTAAAATGGTTCTGATGGAATCTCTGGCCTGTAAGATATTGAAGTATATATTTTAAATCTTCTATAACTTCAGCTTTAGTCAATGCTAGATTTTTTTTTTCTATGAACTAGTAAAATGTATGGCTCCTTTCATTCTGGTCAGTAAGGCCCTGTCACTTCAGAGTCTTTTAACTTAACTTTTTGTAACGTATGTATTTGAGAAAGACAGCAGGTGAGTGAATACACACTTCCAACTACTGGTACATGCTCCAAACTGGTTTCATCCTATAAGGCTGGAGCCAAGTCCCAGGTTACAGCATAAACACAACCTCTCAAGCCACTGCCTCC
>NW_026699046.1:0-120884 GCF_030435755.1 Ochotona princeps | reverse complement strand
TGATCCTTCTTCAATATGCCCTTCACCAACATGCAGTGTTTCCTTGATTGAATTAGCTCTCACACCAATATTTGCGTCTAGAGCCTTTGCATTTAGGGCTATCTGAAACGCTGTGGCGCTGAAGTTTCCTGTGAATGTGGAGTTGGGTGGCATGTGAAACCCGCATGTGGAGCATTCGTTTGTGTGGGATGCTCTACCAGGTTCATTTCAGTCCTAGGCACTCAAAGGGCACTAAGCATAGAGTGTGAAAACTGAGTTTCCTTGAGAGCTGCTTGGAAGCCTGATGGTGTGTGAAGTTAGTGAGCCAAATGGAGTTGTTCTTCCACAAGAACCACTGGCTGATCCTTCTTTAATATGCCCTTCACCAGCAGGCTGTGTTTTCCTTGATTGAATTAGCTCTCACACCAATATTTGCATCTAGAGCCTTTGCATTTCAGGGCTATCTGAAAACGGCTGTGACGCTGAAGTTGCCTGAGAATGTGGAGTTGGTGGCATGTGAAACCCGCATGTGGAGCATTCGTTTGTGTGGGATGCTCTACCAGGTTCATTTCAGTCCTAGGCACTCAAAGAGCACTAAGAATAGAGTGTGAAAACTGAGTTCCTTGAGAGCTGCTTGGAAGCCTGATGGTGTGTGAAGTTAGTGAGCCAAATGGAGTTGTTCTCCCACAAGAACCACTCGGCTGATCCTTCTTCAATATGCCCTTCACCAACATGCAGTGTTTCCTTGATTGAATTAGCTCTCACACCAATATTTGCATCTAGAGCCATTGCATTGAGGGCTATCTGAAAACGGCTGTGGCGCTGAAGTTGCCTGTGATGTGGAGTTGGTGGCATGTGAAACCCGCATGTGAGCATTCGTTTGTGTGGGATGCTCACCAAGCTTCATTTCAGTCCTAGGCACTCAAAGGGCACTAAGCATAGAGTGTGAAAACTGAGTTTCTTGAGAGCTGCTTGGAAGCCTGATGGTGTGTGAAGTTAGTGAGCCAAATGGAGATGTTCTCCCACAAGAACCACTCGGCTGATCCTTCTTCAATATGCCCTTCACCAACATGCAGTGTTTCCTTGATTGAATTAGCTCTCACACCAATATTTGCGTCTAGAGCCTTTTGCATTTAGGGCTATCTGAAAACGGCTGTGGCGCTGAAGTTGCCTGAGAATGTGAGTTGGTGGCATGTGAAACCCGCATGTGGAGCATTCGTTTGTGTGGGATGCTCTACCAGGTTCATTTCAGTCCTAGGCACTCAAAGGGCACTAAGCATAGAGTGTGAAACTGAGTTTCCTTGAGAGCTGCTTGGAAGCCTGATGGTGTGTGAAGTTAGTGAGCCAAATGGAGTTATTCTCAACAAGAACCACTCGGCTGATCCTTCTTCAATATGCCCTTCACCAACATGCAGTGTTTCGTTGATTGAATTAGCTCTCACACCAATATTTGGCGTCTAGAGACTTTGCATTGAGGGCTATCTGAAAACGGCTGTGGCGCTGAAGTTGCCTGAGAATGTGGAGTTGGTGGCATGTGAAACCGCATGTGGAGCATTCGTTTGTGTGTGATGCTCACCAAGCTTCATTTCAGTCCAAAGCACTCAAAGGGCACTAAGCATAGAGTGTGAAAACTGAGTTTTCTTGAGAGCTGCTTGGAAGCCTGATGGTTTGTGAAGTTAGTGAGCCAAATGGAGTTGTTCTCCCACAAGAACCACTCGGCTGATCCTTCTTCAATATGCCTTCACCAACATGCAGTGTTTCCTTGATTGAATTAGCTCTCACACCAATATTTGCGTCTAGAGCCTTTGCATTGAGGGCTATCTGAAAACGGCTGTGGCGCTGAAGTTGCCTGAGAATGTGGAGTTGGTGGCATGTGAAACCCGCATGTGGAGCATTCGTTTGTGTGGGATGCTCTACCAGGTTCATTCCTAGATAATGCACTCAAAGGGCACTAAGCATAGAGTGTGAAAACTGAGTTTCTTGAGAGCCGCTTGGAACCCTGATGGTGTGTGAAGTTAGTGAGCCAAATGGAGTTGTTCTCCCACAAGAACCACTCGGATGCTCCTTCTTCAATATGCCATTCACCAACATGAAGTGTTTCCTTGATTGAATTAGCTCTCACACCAATATTTGCGTCAGAGTCTTTGCATTGAGGGCTATCTGAAAACGGCTGTGGCGCTGAAGTTGCCTGTGAATGTGGAGTTGGTGTCATGTGAAACCTGCATGTAGAGCATTCGTTGTGTGGGATGCTCACCAAGCTTCATTTCAGTCCTATTCACTCAAAGGGCACTAAGCATAGAGTGTGAAAACTGAGTTTCCTTGAGAGCTGCCTGAAGCCTGATGGTGTGTGAAGTTAGTGAGCCAAATGGAGTTGTTCTCCCACAAGAACCACTTGGCTGATCCTTCTTCAATATGCCCTTCACCAACATGCAGTGTTTCCTTGATTGAAATAGCTCTCACACCAATATTAGCATCTAGAGCCTTGCATTGAGGCTATCTGAAAACGGCTTTTGCGCTGAAGTTGCCTGTGAATGTGGAGTTGGTAACATATGAAACCCGCATGTGGAGCATTCGTTGTGGTGAATGCTCTACCAGGTTCATTCCTAGATAATGCACTCAAAGGGCACTAAGCATAGAGTGTGAAAATTGAGTTTTCCTTGAGAGCTGCTTGGAAGCCTGATGGTGTGTGAAGTTAGTGAGCCAATTGGAGTTGTTCTCTCACAAGAACCACTCGGCTGATCCTTCTTCAATATGCCCTTCACCAACATGCAGTGTTTCCTTGATTGAAATAGCTCTCACACCAATATTTGCGTCAGGAGCCTTTGCATTGAGGGCTATCTGAAAACGGCTGTGGCGCTGAAGTTGCCTGTGAATGTGGAGTTGGTGGCATGTGAAACCCGCATGTGGAGCATTCGTTTGTGTGGGATGCTCTACCAGGTTCATTCCTAGATAATGCACTGGAGGGCACGAAGCATAGAGTGTGAAAACTGAGATTCCTTGAGAGCTGCTTGGAAACCTGATGGTGTGTGAAGTTAGTGAGCGAAATGGAGTTGTTCTCGCACAAGAACCACTCGGCTGATCCTTGTTCATTATGCCTCACCACATGCAGTGTTTCGTTGATTGAATTAGCTCTCACACCAATATTTGCGTCTAGAGCCTTTGCATTGAGGGCTATCTGAAAATGGCTGAGGCGCTGATGTTGCCTGTGAATGTGGAGTTGGTGGCATGTGAAACCCGCATGTGGAGCATTCGTTTGTGTGGGATGCTCACCAAGTTTCATTTCAGTCCTAGGCACTCAAAGGGGCACTAAGCATAGAGTGTGAAAACTGAGATTCCTTGAGAGCTGCTTGGAAGCCTGAATGTGTGTGAAGTTAGTGAGCCAAATGAGTTGTTCTTCCACAAGAACCACTCGGCTGATCCGTCTTCAATATGCCCTTCACCAAATGCAGTGTTTAATTGATTGAATTAGCTCTCACACCAATATTTGGGTCTAGAGCCTTTGCATTGAGGGCTCTCTGAAAACGGCTGTGGCGCTGAAGTTGCCTGTGAATGTTGAGTTGGTGGCATGTGAAATCTGCATGTGGAGCATTCGTTTGTGTGGGATGCTCTACCAGGTTCATTCCTAGATAATGCACTAAAGGGCACTAAGCATAGAGTGTGAAAACTGAGTTCCTGGAGAGCTGCTTGGAAGCCTGATGGTGTGTTTGTTAGTGAGCCAAATCGAGTTGTTCTTCCACAAGAACCACTCGGCTGATCCTTCTTCATTATGCCCTTCACCAACATGCAGTGTTTCCTTGATTGAATTAGCTCCCACACCAATATTTTCATCCAGAGGCTTTGCATTGAGGGCTATCTGAATACGGCTGTGGCGCTGAAGTTGCCTGAGACTGTGGAGTTGGTAACATGTGAAACCCGCATGTGGAGCATTCGTTTGTGTGGGATGCTCTACCAGGTTCATTCCTAGATAATGCACTCAAAGGGCACTAAGCATAGAGTGTGAAAACTGAGTTTCCTTGAGAGCTGCTTGGAAGCCTGATGGTGTGTGAAGTCAGTGAGCCAAATGGAGTTGTTCTCCCACAGGAACCACTCGTTTGATCCTTCTTTAATATGCCCTTCACCAACATGCAGTATTTCTTTGATTCAATCAGCTCTCACACCAATATTTGCGTGTAGAGCCTTTGCATTGAGGGCTATCTGAAAACGGCTGTGGCGCTGAGGTTGCCTGAGAATGTGGAGTTGGTGTCATGTGAAACCCGCATGTGGAGCATTCGTTTGTGTGGGATGCTCTACCAGGTTCATTCCTAGATAATGCACTCAAGGGGCACTAAGCATAGAGTGTGAAAACTGAGTTTCTGGAGAGCTGCTTGGAAGCCTGATGGTGTGTGAAGTTAGTGAGCCAAATGGAGTTGTTCTCCCACAAGAACCACTCGGCTGATCCTTCTTCAATATGCCCTTCACCAACATGCAGTGTTTCCTTGATTGAATTAGCTCTCACACCAGTATTTGCATCTAGAGCCTTTGCATTGAGGGCTATCTGAAAACGGCTGTGGCGCTGAAGTTGCCTGAGAATGTGGAGTTGGTGGCATGTGAAACCCGCATGTGGAGCATTCGTTTGTGTGGGATGCTCACCAGCTTCATTTCAGTCCTAGGCACTCAAAGGGCACTAAGCATAGAGTGTGAAAACTGAGTTTCCTTGAGAGCTGCTTGGAAGCCTGATGGTGTGTGAAGTTAGTGAGCAAATGGAGTTGTTCTCCCACAAGAACCACTCGGCTGATCCTTCTTCAATATGCCCTTCACCAACATGCAGTGTTTCCTTGATTGAATTAGCTCTCACACCAATATTTGCGTCTAGAGCCTTTGCATTGAGGGCTATCTGAAAACGGCTGTGGCGCTGAAGTTGCCTGAGAATGTGGAGTTTGTGGCATGTGAAACCCGCATGTGGAGCATTCGTTTGTGTGGGATGCTCACCAAGCTTCATTCAGTCCTAGGCACTCAAAGGACACTAAGCATAGAGTGTGAAATCTGAGTTTCCTTGAGAGCTGCTTGGAAGCCTGATGGTGTGTGAAGTTAGTGAGCCAAATGGAGTTGTTCTCCCACAAGAACCACTCGGCTGATCCTTCTTCAATATGCCCTTCACCAACATGCAGTGTTTCCTTGATTGAAATAGCTCTCACACCAATATTTGCGTCTAGAGCCATTGCATTGAGGGCTATCTGAAAACGGCTGTGGCGCTGAGGTTGCCTGAGAATGTGGAGTTGGTGTCATGTGAAACCCGCATGTGGAGCATTCGTTTGTGTGGGATGCTCTACAGGTTCATTCCTAGATAATGCACTCAAAGGGCACTAAGCATAGAGTGTGAAAACTGAGTTCCTGGAGAGCTGCTTGGAAGCCTGATGGTGTGTGAAGTTAGTGAGCCAAATGGAGTTGTTCTCCCACAAGAACCACTCGGCTGATCCTTCTTCAATATGCCCTTCACCAACATGCAGTGTTTCCTTGATTGAATCAGCTCTCACACCAGTATTTGCGTCTAGAGCCTTTGCATTGAGGGCTATCTGAAAACGGCTGTGGCGCTGAAGTTGCCTGAGAATGTGGAGTTGGTGGCATGTGAAACCCGCATGTGGAGCATTCGTTTGTGTGGGATTCTCTAACAGGTCATTTCAGTCCTAGGCACTCAAAGGGCACTAAGATTAGAGTGTGAAACTGAGTTTCCTTGAGAGCTGCTTGGAAGCCTGATGGTGTGTGAAGTTAGTGAGCCAAATGGAGTTGTTCTCCCACAAGAACCACTCGGCTGATCCTTCTTCAATATGCCTTTCACAAACATGCAGTGTTTCCTTGATTGAATCAGCTCTCACACCAATATTTGCGTCTAGAACCTTTGCAATTGAGGGCTATCTGAAACGGCTGTGGCGCTGAAGTTGCCTGTGAATGTGGAGTTGGTGGCATGTGAAACCCGCATGTGGAGCATTCGTTTGTGTGGGATGCTCTACCAGGTTCATTTTTATATAATGCACTCAAAGGGCACTAAGCATAGAGTGTGAAAACTGAGTTTCCTTGAGAGCTGCTTGGAAGCCTGATGGTGTGTGAGTTAGTGAGCCAAATGGAGTTGTTCTCGCACAGGAACCACTCGGCTGATCCTTCTTCAATATGCCTTCACCAACATGCAGTGTTTCCTTGATTGAAATAGCTCTCACACCAATATTTGGTCTAGAGCCTTTGCATTGAGGCTATCTGAAAACGGCTGTGGCGCTGAAGTTGCCTGAGAATGTGGAATTGGTGGCATGTGAAACCTGCATGTGGAGCATTCGTTTGTGTGGGATGCTCTACCAGGTTCATTCCTAGATAATGCACTAAAGTGCACTAAGCATAGAGTGTGAAAACTGAGTTTCCTTGAGAGCCGCTTGGAAGCCTGATGGTGTGTGAAGTTAGTGAGCCAAATGGAGTTGTTCTCCCACAAGAACCACTCGGCTGATCCTTCTTCAATATGCCCTTCACCAACATGCAGTGTTTCCTTGATTGAATTAGCTCTCACACCAATATTTGCGTCTAGAGCCTTTGCATTGAGGGCTATCTGAAAATGGCTGTGGCGCTGAAGTTGCCTGAGAATGTGGAGTTGGTGGCAAGTGAAACCCGCATGTGGAGCATTCGTTTGTGTGGGATGCTCACCAAGCTTCATTTCAGTCCTAGGGACTCAAAGGGCACTAAGCATAGAGTGTGAAAACTGAGTTTCCTGGAGAGCTGCTTGGAAGCCTGATGGTGTGTGAAGTCAGTGAGCCAAATGGAGTTGTTCTCCCACAAGAACCACTCGGCTGATCCTTCTTCAATATGCCCTTCACCAACATGCAGTGTTTCCTTGATTGAATTAGCTCTCACAACAATATTTGCATCTAGAGCCTTTGCATTGAGGGCTATCTGAAAACGGCTGTGGCGCTGAAGTTGCCTGAGAATGTGGAGTTGGTGGCATGTGAAACCCGCATGTGGAGCATTCGTTTGTGTGGGATGCTCACCAAGCTTCATTTCAGTCCTAGGCACTCAAAGGGCACTAAGCATAGAGTGTGAAAACTGAGTTTCCTTGAGAGCTGCTTGGAAGCCTGATGGTGTGTGAAGTTAGTGAGCCAAATGGAGTTGTTCTCCCACAAGAACCACTCGGCTGATCCTTCTTCAATATGCCCTTCACCAACATGCAGTGTTTCCTTGATTGAAATAGCTCTCACACCAATATTTGCGTCTAGAGCCTTTGCATTGAGGGCTATCTGAAAACGGCTGTGGTGCTGAAGTTGCCTGAGAATGTGGAGTTGGTGGCATGTGAAACCCGCATGTGGAGCATTCGTTTGTGTGGGATGCTCTACCAGGTTCATTCCTAGATAATGCACTCAAAGGGCACTAAGCATAGAGTGTGAAAACTGAGTTTCCTTGAGAGCTGCTTGGAAGCCTGATGGTGTGTGAAGTTAGTGAGCCAAATGGAGTTGTTCTCCCACAAGAACCACTCGGCTGATCCTTCTTCAATATGCCCTTCACCAACATGCAGTGTTTCCTTGATTGAATTAGCTCTCACACCAATATTTGCGTCTAGAGCCTTTGCATTGAGGGCTATCTGAAAAGGGCTGTGGCGCTGAAGTTGCCTGTGAATGTGGAGTTGGTGGCATGTGAAACCCGCATGTGGAGCATTCGTTTGTGTGGGATGCTCACGAAGCATCATTTCAGTCCTAGGCACTCAAAGGGCACTAAGCATAGAGTGTGAAAACTGAGTTTCCTTGAGAGCTGCTTGGAAGCCTGATGGTGTGTGAAGTTAGTGAGCCAAATGGAGTTGTTCTCCCACAAGAACCACTCGGCTGATCCTTCTTCAATATGCCCTTCACCAACATGCAGTGTTTCCTTGATTGAATTAGCTCTCACACCAATATTTGCGTCCAGAGCCATTGCATTGAGGGCTATCTGAAAACGGCTGTGGCGCTGAAGTTGCCTGAGTATGTGGAGTTGGTGGCATGTGAAACCTGCATGTAGAGCATTCGTTTGTGTGGGATGCTCACCAAGCTTCATTTCATGCCTAGGCACTCAAAGGGCACTAAGCATAGAGTGTGAGAACTGAGTTTCCTTGAGAGCTGCTTGGAAGCCTGATGGTGTGTGAAGTTAGTGAGCCAAATGGAGTTGTTCTCCCACAAGAACCACTCAGCTGATCCTTCTTCAATATGCCCTTCATCAACATGCAGTGTTTCCTTGATTGAATTAGCTCTCACACCAATATTTGCATCTAGAGCCTTTGCATTGAGGGCTATCTGAAAAGGGCTGTGGCGCTGAAGTTGCCTGTGAATGTGGAGTTGGTGGCATGTGAAATCCGCATGTGGAGCATTCGTTTGTGTGGGATGCTCTACCAGGTTCTTTCCTAGATAATGCACTCAAAGGGCACTAAGCATAGAGTGTGAAAACTGAGTTTCCTGGAGAGCTGCTTGGAAGCCTGATGGTGTGTGAAGTTAGTGAGCCAAATGGAGTTGTTCTCTCACAAGAACCACTCGGCTGATCCTTCTTCAATATGCCCTTCACCAACATGCAGTGTTTCCTTGATTGAATTAGCTCTCACACCAATATTTGCGTCTAGAGCCTTTGCATTGAGGGCTATCTGAAAACGGCTGTGGCGCTGAAGTTGCCTGAGAATGTGGAGTTGGTGGCATGTGAAACCCGCATGTGGAGCATTCGTTTGTGTGGGATGCTCTACCAGGTTCATTCCTAGATAATGCACTCAAAGGGCACTAAGCATAGAGTGTGAAAACTGAGTTTCCTTGAGAGCTGCTTGGAAGCCTGATGGTGTGTGAAGTTAGTGAGCCAAATGGACTTATTCTCAAACAAGAACCACTCGGCTGATCCTTCTTCAATATGCCCTTCACCAACATGCAGTCTTTCCTTGATTGAATTAGCTCTCACACCAATATTTGCGTCTAGAGCCTTTGCATTGAGGGCTATCTGAAAATGGCTGTGGCGCTGAAGTTGCCTGAGAATGTGGAGTTGGTGGCATGTGAAACCCGCATGTGGAGCATTCGTTTGTGTGGGATGCTCTACCAGGTTCATTTCTAGATAATGCACTCAAAGGGCACTAAGCATAAAGTGTAAACAGAGTTTCCTTGAGAGCTGCTTGGAAGCCTGATGGTGTGTGAAGTTAGTGAGCCAAATGGAGTTGTTCTCCCACAAGAACCACTCGGCTGATCCTTCTTCAATATGCCCTTCACCAACATGCAGTATTTCTTTGATTGAATTAGCTCTCACACCAATATTTGCGTCTAGAGCCATTGCATTTAGGGCTATCTGAAAACGGCTGTGGCGCTGAAGTTGCCTGTGAATGTGGAGTTGGTGGCATGTGAAACCCGCATGTGGAGCATTCGTTTGTGTGGGATGCTCTACCAGGTTCATTCCTAGATAATGCACTCAAAGGGCACTAAGCATAGAGTGTGAAAACTGAGTTTCCTTGAGAGCTGCTTGGAAGCCTGATGGTGTGTGAAATTAGTTAGATAAATGGAGTTGTTCTCCCACAAGAACCACTCGGCTGATCCTTCTTCAATATGCCCTTCACCAACATGCAGTGTTTCCTTGATTGAATTAGCTCTCACACCAATATTTGCGTCTAGAGCCTTTGCATTGAGGGCTATCTGAAAACGGCTGTGGCGCTGAAGTTGCCTGTGAATGTGGAGTTGGTGGCATGTGAAACCCGCATGTGGAGCATTCGTTTGTGTGGGATGCTCACGAAGCATCATTTCAGTCCTAGGCACTCAAAGGGCACTAAGCATAGAGTGCGAAAACTGAGCTTCCTTGAGAGCTGCTTGAAAGCCTGATGGTGTGTGAAGTCAGTGAGCCAAATGGAGTTGTTCTCCCACAAGAACCACTCGGCTAATCTTTCTTCAATATGCCCTTCACCAACATGCAGTGTTTCCTTGATTGAATTAGCTCTCACACCAATATTTGCGTCTAGAGCCTTTGCATTGAGGGCTATCTGAAAACGGCTGTGGCGCTGACGTTGCCTGTGAATGTGGAGTTGGTGTCATGTGAAACCCGCATGTGGAGCATTCGTTTGTGTGGGATGCTCTACCAGGTTCATTTCTAGATAATGCACTCAAAGGGCACTAAGCATAGAGTGTGAAAACTGAGTTTCCTTGAGAGCTGCTTGGAAGCCTGATGGTGTGTGAAGTTAGTGAACCAAATGGAGTTGTTCTCCCACAAGAACCGCTCGGCTGATCCTTCTTCAATATGCCCTTCACCAACATGAAGTGTTTCCTTGATTGAATTAGCTCTCACACCAATATTTGCGTCTAGAGCCTTTGCATTGAGGGCTATCTGAAAACGGCTGTTTCGCTGAAGTTGCCTGTGAATGTGGAGTTGGTGGCATGTGAAACCCGCATGTGGAGCATTCGTTTGTGTGGGATGCTCACCAAGCTTCATTTCAGTCCTAGGCACTCAAAGGGCACTAAGCATAGAGTGTGAAAACTGAGTTTCCTTGAGAGCTGCTTGGAAGCCTGATGGTGTGTGAAGTTAGTGAGCCAAATGGAGTTGTTCTTCCACAAGAACCACTCGGCTGATCCTTCTTCAATATGCCCTTCACCAACATGCAGTGTTTCCTTGATTGAATTAGCTCTCACACCAATATTTACGTCTAGAGCCTTTGCATTGAGGGCTATCTGAAAACGGCTGAGGCGCTGAAGTTGCCTGTGAATGTGGAGTTGGTGGCATGTGAAACCCGCATGTGGAGCATTCGTTTGTGTGGGATGCTCTCCAAGCTTCATTTCAGTCCTAGGCACTCAAAGAGCACTAAGCATAGAGTGTGAAAACTGAGTTTCCTTGAGAGCTGCTTGGAAGCCTGATGGTGTGTGAAGTTAGTGAGCCAAATGGAGTTGTTCTCCCACAAGAACCACTCGGCTGATCCTTCTTCAATATGCCCTTCACCAACATGCAGTGTTTCCTTGATTGAATTAGCTCTCACACCAATATTTGCGTCTAGAGCCTTTGCATTGAGGGCTATCTGAAAACGGCTGTGGCGCTGAAGTTGCCTGAGAATGTGGAGTTGGTGGCATGTGAAACGCGCATGTGGAGCATTCGTTTGTGTGGGATGCTCTACCAGGTTCATTCCTAGATAATGCACTCAAAGGGCACTAAGCATAGAGTGTGAAAACTGAGTTTCCTTGAGAGCTACTTGGAAGCCTGATGGTGTGTGAAGTTAGTGAGCCAAATGGAGTTGTTCTCCCACAAGAACCACTTGGCTGATCCTTCTTCAATATGCCCTTCACCAACATGCAGTGTTTCCTTGATTGAATTAGCTCTCACACCAATATTTGCGTCTAGAGCCTTTGCATTGAGGGCTATCTGAAAACGGCTGTGGCGCTGAAGTTGCCTGTGAATGTGGAGTTGGTGGCATGTGAAACCCGCATGTGGAGCATTCGTTTGTGTGGGATGCTCAACAAGCTTCATTTCAGTCCTAGGCACTCAAAGGGCACTAAGCATAGAGTGTGAAAACTGAGTTTCCTTGAGAGCTGCTTGGAAGCCTGATGGTGTGTGAAGTTAGTGAGCCAAATGGAGTTGTTCTCCCACAAGAACCACTCGACTGATCCTTCTTCAATATGCCCTTCACCCACATAAAGTGTTTCCTTGATTGAATTAGCTCTCACACCAATATTTGCGTCTAGAACCTTTGCATTGAGGGCTATCTGAAAACGGCTGTGGCGCTGAAGTTGCCTGTGAATGTGGAGTTGGTGGCATGTGAAACCCGCATGTGGAGCATTCGTTTGTGTGGGATGCTCTACCAGGTTCATTTCTAGATAATGCACTCAAAGGGCACTAAGCATAGAGTGTGAAAACTGAGTTTCCTTGAGAGCTGCTTGGAAGCCTGATGGTGTGTGAAGTTAGTGAACCAAATGGAGTTGTTCTCCCACAAGAACCGCTCGGCTGATCCTTCTTCAATATGCCCTTCACCAACATGCAGTGTTTCCTTGATTGAATTAGCTCTCACACCAATATTTGCATCTAGAGCCTTTGCATTGAGGGCTATCTGAAAACGGCTGTGGCGCTGAAGTTGCCTGTGAATGTGGAGTTGGTGGCATGTGAAACCCGCATGTGGAGCATTCGTTTGTGTGGGATGCTCAACAAGCTTCATTTCAGTCCTAGGCACTCAAAGGGCACTAAGCATAGAGTGTGAAAACTGAGTTTCCTTGAGAGCTGCTTGGAAGCCTGATGGTGTGTGAAGTTAGTGAGCCAAATGGAGTTGTTCTCCCACAAGAACCACTCGACTGATCCTTCTTCAATATGCCCTTCACCCACATAAAGTGTTTCCTTGATTGAATTAGCTCTCACACCAATATTTGCGTCTAGAACCTTTGCATTGAGGGCTATCTGAAAACGGCTGTGGCGCTGAAGTTGCCTGTGAATGTGGAGTTGGTGGCATGTGAAACACGCATGTGGAGCATTCGTTTGTGTAGGATGCTCACCAAGCTTCATTTCAGTCCTAGGCACTCAAAGGGCACTAAGCATAGAGTGTGAAAACTGAGTTTCCTTGAGAGCTGCTTGGAAGCCTGATGGTGTGTGAAGTTAGTGAGCCAAATGGAGTTGTTCTCCCACAAGAACCACTCGGCTGATCCTTCTTCAATATGCCCTTCACCAACATGCAGTGTTTCCTTGATTGAATTAGCTCTCACACCAATATTTGCGTCTAGAGCCTTTGCATTGAGGGCTATTTGAAAACGGCTGTGGCGCTGAAGTTGCCTGTGAATGTGGAGTTGGTCGGCATGTGAAACCCGCATGTGGAGCATTCGTTTGTGTGGGATGCTCTACCAGGCTCATTCCTAGATAATGCACTCAAAGGGCACTAAGCCTAGAGTGTGAAAACTGAGTTTCCTTGAGAGCTGCTTGGAAGCCTGATGGTGTGTGAAGTTAGTTAGCCAAATGGAGTTGTTCTCCCACAAGAACCACTCGGCTGATCCTTCTTCAATATGCCTTCACCAACATGCAGTGTTTCCTTGATTGAATTAGCTCTCACACCAATATTTGCGTCTAGAACCTTTGCATTGAGGGCTATCTGAAAACGGCTGTGGCGCTGAAGTTGCCTGTGAATGTGGAGTTGGTGGCATGTGAAACCAGCATGTGGAGCATTCGTTTGTGTGGGATGCTCACCAAGCTTCATTTCAGTCCTAGGCACTCAAAGGGCACTAAGCATAGAGTGTGAAAACTGAGTTTTCTTGAGAGCTGCTTGGAAGCCTGATGGTGTGTGAAGTTAGTGAGCCAAATGGAGTTGTTCTCCCACAAGAACCACTCGGCTTATCCTTCTTCAATATGCCCTTCATCAACATGCAGTGTTTCCTTGATTGAATTAGCTCTCACACCAATATTTGCGTCTAGAGCCTTTGCATTGAGGGCTATCTGAAAACGGCTGTGGCGCTGAAGTTGCCTGTGAATGTGGAGTTGGTGGCATGTGAAATCCGCATGTGGAGCATTTGTTTGTGTGGGATGCTCTACCAGGTTCATTCCTAGATAATGCACTCAAAGGGCACTAAGCATAGAGTGTGAAAACTGAGTTTCCTTGAGAGCTGCTTGGAAGCCTGATGGTGTGTGAAGTTAGTGAGCCAAATGGAGTGGTTCTCCCACAAGAACCACTCGGCTGATCCTTCTTCAATATGCCTTTCACCAACATGCAGTGTTTCCTTGATTGAATTAGCTCTCACACCAATATTTGCATCTAGAGCCTTTGCATTGAGGGCTATCTGAAAACGGCTGTGGCGCTGAAGTTGCCTGTGAATGTGAAGTTGGTGGCATGTGAAACCAGCATGTGGAGCATTCGTTTGTGTGGGATGCTCACCAAGCTTCATTTCAGTCCTAGGCACTCAAAGGGCACTAAGCATAGAGTGTGAAAACTGAGTTTCCTTGAGAGCTGCTTGGAAGCCTGATGGTGTGTGAAGTTAGTGAGCCAAATGGAGTTATTCTCCCACAAGAACCACTCAGCTGATCCTTCTTCAATATGCCCTTCACCAACAGGCTGTGTTTCCTTGATTGAATTAGCTCTCAGAACAATACTTGCATCTAGAGCCTTTGCATTGAGGGCTCTCTGAAAACGGCTGTGGCGCTGAAGTTGCCTGTGAATGTGGAGTTGGTGGCATGTGAAACCCGCATGTGGAGCATTCGTTTGTGTGGGATGCTCACCAAGCTTCATTTCAGTCCTAGGCACTCAAAGGGCACTAAGCATAGAGTGTGAAAACTGAGTTTCCTTGAGAGCTGCTTGGAAGCCTGATGGTGTGTGAAGTTAGTGAGCCAAATGGAGTTGTTCTCCCACAAGAACCACTCGGCTGATCCTTCTTCAATATGCCCTTCACCAACAGGCTGTGTTTCCTTCATTGAATTAGCTCTCACACCAATATTTGCGTCTAAAGCCTTTGCATTGAGGGCTATCTGAAAACGGCTGTGGCGCTCAGGTTGCCTGAGAATGTGGAGTTGGTGGCATGTGAAACCCGCATGTGGAGCATTCGTTTGTGTGGGATGCTCTACCAAGCTTCATTTCAGTCCTAGGCACTCAAAGGACACTAAGCCTAGAGTGTGAAAACTGAGTTTCCTTGAGAGCTGCTTGGAAGCCTGATGGTGTGTGAAGTTATTGAGCCAAATGGACTTATTCTCAAACAAGAACCACTCGGCTGATCCTTCTTCAATATGCCCTTCACCAACATGCAGTGTTTCCTTGATTGAATTAGCTCTCACACCAATATTTGCGTCTAGAGCCTTTGCATTGAGGGCTATCTGAAAATGGCTGTGGCGCTGAACTTGCCTGAGAATGTGGAGTTGGTGTCATGTGAAACCCGCATGTGGAGCATTCGTTTGTGTGGGATGCTCTACCAGGTTCATTTCTAGATAATGCACTCAAAGGGCACTAAGCATAGAGTGTAAACAGAGTTTCCTTGAGAGCTGCTTGGAAGCCTGATGGTGTGTGAAGTTAGTGAGCCAAATGGAGTTGTTCTCCCACAAGAACCACTCGGCTGATCCTTCTTCAATATACCCTTCACCAACATGCAGTATTTCTTTGATTGAATTAGCTCTCACACCAATATTTGCGTCTAGAGCCTTTGCATTTAGGGCTATCTGAAAACGGCTGTGGCGCTGAAGTTGCCTGAGAATGTGGAGTTGGTGGCATGTGAAACCCGCATGTGGAGCATTCGTTTGTGTGGGATGCTCACCAAGCTTCATTTCAGTCCTAGGCACTCAAAGGGCACTAAGCATAGAGTGTGAAAACTGAGTTTCCTTGAGAGCTGCTTGGAAGCCTGATGGTGTGTGAAGTTAGTGAGCCAAATGGAGTTGTTCTCCCACAAGAACCACTCGGCTGATCCTTCTTCAATATGCCTTTCACCAACATGCAGTGTTTCCTTGATTGAATTAGCTCTCACACCAATATTTGCTTCTAGAGCCTTTGCATTGAGGGCTATCTGAAAACGGCTGTGGCGCTGAAGTTGCCTGAGAATGTGGAGTTGGTGGCATGTGAAACCCGCATGTGGAGCATTCGTTTGTGTGGGATTCTCTACCAGGTTCATTTCAGTCCTAGGCACTCAAAGGGCACTAAGATTAGAGTGTGAAAACTGAGTTTCCTTGAGAGCTGCTTGGAAGCCTGATGGTGTGTGAAGTTAGTGAGCCAAATGGAGTTGTTCTCCCACAAGAACCACTCGACTGATCCTTCTTCAATATGCCCTTCACCAACATAAAGTGTTTCCTTGATTGAATTAGCTCTCACACCAATATTTGCATCTAGAGCCTTTGCATTGAGGGCTATCTGAAAACGGCTGTGGCGCTGAAGTTGCCTGAGAATGTGGAGTTGGTGGCATGTGAAACCCGCATGTGGAGCATTCGTTTGTGTGGGATGCTCACCAAGCTTCATTTCAGTCCTAGGAACTCAAAGGGCACTAAGCATAGAGTGTGAAAACTGAGTTTCCTTGAGAGCTGCTTGGAAGCCTGATGGTGTGTGAAGTTAGTGAGCCAAATGGAATTGTTCTCCCACAAGAACCACTCGGCTGATCCTTCTTCAATATGCCTTTCACCAACATGCAGTGTTTCCTTGATTGAATTAGCTCTCACACCAATATTTGCTTCTAGAGCCTTTGCATTGAGGGCTATCTGAAAACGGCTGTGGCGCTGAAGTTGCCTGAGAATGTGGAGTTGGTGGCATGTGAAACCCGCATGTGGAGCATTCGTTTGTGTGGGATTCTCTACCAGGTTCATTTCAGTCCTAGGCACTCAAAGGGCACTAAGATTAGAGTGTGAAAACTGAGTTTCCTTGAGAGCTGCTTGGAAGCCTGATGGTGTGTGAAGTTAGTGAGCCAAATGGAGTTGTTCTCCCACAAGAACCACTCGACTGATCCTTCTTCAATATGCCTTTCACAAACATGCAGTGTTTCCTTGATTGAATCAGCTCTCACACCAATATTTGCGTCTAGAACCTTTGCATTGAGGGCTATCTGAAAACGGCTGTGGCGCTGAACTTGCCTGTGAATGTGGAGTTGGTGGCATATGAAACCCGCATGTGGAGCATTCGTTTGTGTGGGATGCTCTAGCAGGTTCATTCCTAGATAATGCACTCAAAGGGCACTAAGCATAGAGTGTGAAAACTGAGTTTCCTTGAGAGCTGCTTGGAAGCCTGATGGTGTGTGAAGTTAGTGAGCCAAATGGAGATGTTCTCCCACAAGAACCACTCGGCTGATCCTTCTTCAATATGCCCTTCAGCAACATGCAGTGTTTCCTTGATTGAATTAGCTCTCACACCAATATTTGCGTCTAGAGCCTTTGCATTTAGGGCTATCTGAAAACGGCTGTGGCGCTGAAGTTGCCTGAGAATGTGGAGTTGGTGGCATGTGAAACCCGCATGTGGAGCATTCGTTTGTGTGGGATGCTCTACCAGGTTCATTTCAGTCCTAGGCACTCAAAGGGCACTAAGCATAGAGTGTGAAAACTGAGTTTCCTTGAGAGCTGCTTGGAAGCCTGATGGTGTGTGAAGTTAGTGAGCCAAATGGAGTTGTTCTCCCACAAGAACCACTCGGCTGATCCTTCTTCAATATGCCCTTCACCAACATGCAGTGTTTCCTTGATTGAATTAGCTCTTACACCAATACTTGCGTCTAGAACCTTTGCATTGAGGGCTATCTGAAAACGGCTTTGGCGCTGAAGTTGCCTGTGAATGTGGAGTTGGTGGCATATGAAACCCGCATGTGGAGCATTCGTTTGTGTGGGATGCTCTACCAGGTTCATTCCTAGATAATGCACTCAAAGGGCACTAAGCATAGAGTGTGAAAACTGAGTTTTCTTGAGAGGTGCTTGGAAGCCTGATGGTGTGTGAAGTTAGTGAGCCAAATGGAGTTGTTCTCCCACAAGAACCACTCGGCTGATCCTTCTTCAATATGCCCTTCACCAACATGAAGTGTTTCCTTGATTGAATTAGCTCTCACACCAATATTTGCGTGTAGAGCCTTTGCATTGAGGGCTATCTGAAAACGGCTGTGGCGCTGAAGTTGCCTGTGAATGTGGAGTTGGTGGCATGTGAAACCCGCATGTGGAGCATTCGTTTGTGTGGGATGCTCTACCAGGTTCATTCCTAGATAATGCACTCAAAGGGCACTAAGCCTAGAGTGTGAAAACTGAGTTTCCTTGAGAGCTGCTTGGAAGCCTGATGGTGTGTGAAGTTAGTGAGCCAAATGGAGTTGTTCTCCCACAAGAACCACTCGGCTGATCCTTCTTCAATATGCCCTTCACCAACATGCAGTGTTTCCTTGATTGAATTAGCTCTCACACCAATATTTGAGTCCACAGCCTTTGCATTGAGGGCTATCTGAAAACGGCTGTGGCGCTGAAGTTGCCTGAGAATGTGGAGTTGGTGGCATGTGAAACCCGCATGTGGAGCATTCGTTTGTGTGGGATGCTCACCAAGCTTCATTTCAGTCCTAGGCACTCAAAGGGCACTAACCATAGAGTGTGAAAACTGAGTTTCCTTGAGAGCTGCTTGGAAGCCTGATGGTGTGTGAAGTTAGTGAGCCAAATGGAGTTGTTCTCCCACAAGAACCACTCGGCTGATCCTTCTTCAATATGCCCTTCACCAACATGCAGTGTTTCCTTGATTGAATTAGCTCTCACACCAATATTTGCGTCTAGAGCCTTTGCATTGACGGCTATCTGAAAACGGCTGTGGCGCTGAAGTTGCCTGAGAATGTGGAGTTGGTGGCATATGAAACCCGCATGTGGAGCATTCGTTTGTGTGGGATGCTCTACCTGGTTCATTCCTTGATAATGGACTCAAAGGGCACTAAGCATAGAGTGTGAAAACTGAGTTTTCTTGAGAGCTGCTTGGAAGCCTGATGGTGTGTGAAGTTAGTGAGCCAAATGGAGTTATTCTCAAACAAGAACCACTCGGCTGATCCTTCTTCAATATGCCCTTCACCAACATGCAGTGTTTCCTTGATTGAATTAGCTCTCACACCAATATTTGCGTCTAGAGCCTTTGCATTGAGGGCTATCTGAAAACGGCTGTGGCGCTGAAGTTGCCTGAGAATGTGGAGTTGGTGGCATGTGAAACCCGCATGTGGAGCATTTGTTTGTGTGGGATGCTCACCAAGCTTCATTTCAGTCCTAGGCACTCAAAGGGCACTAAGCATAGAGTGTGAAAACTGAGTTTCCTTGAGAGCTGCTTGGAAGCCTGATGGTGTGTGAAGTTAGTGAGCCAAATGGAGTTGTTCTCCCACAAGAACCACTCGGATGATCCTTCTTCAATATGCCCTTAACCAACATGCAGTGTTTCCTTGATTGAATTAGCTCTCACACCAATATTTGCGTCTAGAGCCTTTGCATTGAGGGCTATCTGAAAACGGCTGTGGCGCTGAAGTTGCCTGAGAATGTGGAGTTGGTGGCATGTGAAACCAGCATGTGGAGCACTCGTTTGTGTGGGATGCTCACCAAGCTTCATTTCAGTCCTAGGCACTCAAAGGGCACTAAGCATAGAGTGTGAAAACTGAGTTTTCTTGAGAGCTGCTTGGAAGCCTGATGGTGTGTGAAGTTAGTGAGCCAAATGGAGTTGTTCTCCCACAAGAACCACTCGGCTGATCCTTCTTCAATATGCCCTTCACCAACATGCAGTGTTTCCTTGATTGAATTAGCTCTCACACCAATATTTGCGTCTAGAGCCTTTGCATTGAGGGCTATCTGAAAACGGCTGTGGCGCTGAAGTTGCCTGTGAATGTGGAGTTGGTGGCATGTGAAACCCGCATGTGGAGCATTCGTTTGTGTGGGATGCTCTACCAGGTTCATTGCAGTCCTAGGCACTCAAAGGGCACTAAGCATAGAGTGTGAAAACTGAGTTTCCTTGAGAGCTGCTTGGAAGCCTGATGGTGTGTGAAGTTATTGAGCCAAATGGAGTTGTTCTCCCACAAGAACCACTCGGCTGATCCTTCTTCAATATGCCCTTCACCAACATGCAGTGTTTCCTTGATTGAATTAGCTCTCACACCAATATTTGCGTCAAGAGCCATTGCATTGAGGGCTATCTGAAAACGGCTGTGGCGCTGAAGTTGCCTGTGAATGTGGAGTTGGTGGCATATGAAACCCGCATGTGGAGCATTCGTTTGTGTGGGATGCTCTAGCAGGTTCATTCCTAGATAATGCACTCAAAAGGCACTAAGCATAGAGTGTGAAAATTGAGTTTCCTTGAGAGCTGCTTTGAAGCCTGATGGTGTGTGAAGTTAGTGAGCCAAATGGAGTGGTTCTCCCACAAGAACCACTCGGCTGATCCTTCTTCAATATGCCCTTCACCAACATGAAGTATTTCTTTGATTCAATCAGCTCTCACACCAATATTTGCATCTAGAGCCTTTGCATTGAGGGCTATCTGAAAACGGCTGTGGCGCTGAAGTTGCCTGAGAATGTGGAGTTGGTGGCATGTGAAACCCGCATGTGGAGCATTCGTTTGTGTGGGATGCTCATCAAGATTCATTTCAGTCCTAGGCACTCAAAGGGCACTAAGCATAGAGTGTGACAACTGAGTTTCCTTGAGAGCTGCTTGGAAGCCTGATGGTGTGTGAAGTTAGTGAGCCAGATGGAGTTGTTCTCCCACAAGAACCACTCGGCTGATCCTTCTTCAATATGCCCTTCACCAACATGCAGTGTTTCCTTGATTGAATTAGCTCTCACACCAATATTTGCGTCTAGAGCCTTTGCATTGACGGCTATCTGAAAACGGCTGTGGCGCTGAAGTTGCCTGAGAATGTGGAGTTGGTGGCATGTGAAACCCGCATGTGGAGCATTCGTTTGTGTGGGATGCTCACCAAGCTTCATTTCAGTCCTAGGCACTCAAAGGACACTAAGCATAGAGTGTGAAAACTGAGTTTCCTTGAGAGCTGCTTAGAAGCCTGATGGTGTGTGAAGTTAGTGAGCCAAATGGAGTTGTTCTCCCACAAGAACCACTCGGCTGATCCTTCTTCAATATGCCCTTCACCAACATGCAGTGTTTCCTTGATTGAATTAGCTCTCACACCAATATTTGCGTGTAGAGCCTTTGCATTGAGGGCTATCTGAAAACGGCTGTGGCGCTGAAGTTGCCTGTGAATGTGGAGTTGGTGGCATGTGAAACCCGCATGTGGAGCATTCGTTTGTGTGGGATGCTCTACCAGGTTCAATCCTAGATTATGCAAAGGGCACTAAGCAGAGTGTGAAAACTGAGTTTCCTTGAGAGCTGCTTGGAAGCCTGATGGTGTGTGAAGTTAGTGAGCCAAATGGAGTTGTTCTCCCACAAGAACCACTCGGCTGATCCTTCTTCAATATGCCCTTCACCAACATGCAGTGTTTCCTTGATTGAATTAGCTCTCACACCAATATTTGCGTGTACAGCCTTTGCATTGAGGGCTATCTGAAAACGGCTGTGGCGCTGAAGTTGCCTGAGAATGTGGAGTTGGTGGCATGTGAAACCCGCATGTGGAGCATTCGTTTGTGTGGGATGCTCACCAAGCTTCATTTCAGTGCTAGGCACTCAAAGGGCACTAAGCATAGAGTGTGAAAACTGAGTTTTCTCGAGAGCTGCTTGGAAGCCTGATGGTGTGTGAAGTTAGTGAGCCAAATGGAGTTGTTCTCCCACAAGAACCACTCGGCTGATCCTTCTTCAATATGCCCTTCACCAACATGCAGTGTTTCCTTGATTGAATTAGCTCTCACACCAATATTTGCTTCTAGAGCCTTTGCATTGAGGGCTATCTGAAAATGGCTGTGGCGCTGAAGTTGCCTGTGAATGTGGAGTTGGTGGCATGTGAAACCCGCATGTGGAGCATTCGTTTGTGTGGGATGCTCTACCAGGTTCATTCCTAGATAATGCACTCAAAGGGCACTAAGCATAGAGTGTGAAAACTGAGTTTCCTTGAGAGCTGCTTGGAAGCCTGATGGTGTGTGAAGTTAGTGAGCCAAATGGAGTTGTTCTCCCACAAGAACCACTCGGCTGATGCTTCTTCAATATGCCCTTAACCAACATGCAGTGTTTCCTTGATTGAATTAGCTCTCACACCAATATTTGCGTCTAGAGCCTTTGCATTGAGGGCTATCTGAAAACGGCTGTGGCGCTGAAGTTGCCTGAGAATGTGGAGTTGGTGGCATGTGAAACCCGCATGTGGAGCATTCGTTTGTGTGGGATGCTCACCAAGCTTCATTTCAGTCCTAGGCACTCAAAGGGCACTAAGCATAGAGTGTGAAAACTGAGTTTTCTTGAGAGCTGCTTGGAAGCCTGATGGTGTGTGAAGTTAGTGAGCCAAATGGAGTTGTTCTCCCACAAGAACCACTCGGCTGATCCTTCTTCAATATGCCCTTCACCAACATGCAGTGTTTCCTTGATTGAATTAGCTCTCACACCAATATTTGCGTCTAGAGCCTTTGCATTGAGGGCTATCTGAAAACGGCTGAGGCGCTGAAGTTGCCTGTGAATGTGGAGTTGGTGGCATGTGAAACCCGCATGTGGAGCATTCGTTTGTGTGGGATGCTCTACCAGGTTCATTTCAGTCCTAGGCACTCAAAGGGCACTAAGCATAGAGTGTGAAAACTGAGTTTCCTTGAGAGTTGCTTGGAAGCCTGATGGTGTGTGAAGTTAGTGAGCCAAATGGAGTTGTTCTCCCACAAGAACCACTCGGCTGATCCTTCTTCAATATGCCCTTCACCAACATGCAGTGTTTCCTTGATTGAATTAGCTCTCACACCAATATTTGCGTCCAGAGCCATTGTATTGAGGGCTATCTGAAAACGGCTGTGGCGCTGAAGTTGCCTGTGAATGTGGAGTTGGTGGCATATGAAACCCGCATGTGGAGCATTCGTTTGTGTGGGATGCTCTAGCAGGTTCATTCCTAGATAATGCACTCAAAAGGCACTAAGCATAGAGTGTGAAAACTGAGTTTCCTTGAGAGCTGCTTTGAAGCCTGATGGTGTGTGAAGTTAGTGAGCCAGATGGAGTTGTTCTCCCACAAGAACCACTCGGCTGATCCTTCTTCAATATGCCCTTCACCAACATGCAGTGTTTCCTTGATTGAATTAGCTCTCACACCAATATTTGCGTCTAGAGCCTTTGCATTGAGGGCTATCTGAAAACGGCTGTGGCGCTGAAGTTGCCTGAGAATGTGGAGTTGGTGGCATGTGAAACCCGCATGTGGAGCATTCGTTTGTGTGGGATGCTCACCAAGCTTCATTTCAGTCCTAGGCACTCAAAGGGCACTAACCATAGAGTGTGAAAACTGAGTTTCCTTGAGAGCTGCTTAGAAGCCTGATGGTGTGTGAAGTTAGTGAGCCAAATGGAGTTGTTCTCCCACAAGAACCACTCGGCTGATCCTTCTTCAATATGCCCTTCACCAACATGCAGTGTTTCCTTGATTGAATTAGCTCTCACACCAATATTTGCGTGTAGAGCCTTTGCATTGAGGGCTATCTGAAAACGGCTGTGGCGCTGAAGTTGCCTGTGAATGTGGAGTTGGTGGCATGTGAAACCCGCATGTGGAGCATTCGTTTGTGTGGGATGCTCTACCAGGTTCAATCCTAGATTATGCAAAGGGCACTAAGCATAGAGTGTGAAAACTGAGTTTCCTTGAGAGCTGCTTGGAAGCCTGATGGTGTGTGAAGTTAGTGAGCCAAATGGAGTTGTTCTCCCACAAGAACCACTTGGCTGATCCTTCTTCAATATGCCCTTCACCAACATGCAGTGTTTCCTTGATTGAATTAGCTCTCACACCAATATTTGCGTGTACAGCCTTTGCATTGAGGGCTATCTGAAAACGGCTGTGGCGCTGAAGTTGCCTGAGAATGTGGAGTTGGTGGCATGTGAAACCCGCATGTGGAGCATTCGTTTGTGTGGGATGCTCACCAAGCTTCATTTCAGTGCTAGGCACTCAAAGGGCACTAAGCATAGAGTGTGAAAACTGAGTTTTCTTGAGAGCTGCTTGGAAGCCTGATGGTGTGTGAAGTTAGTGAGCCAAATGGAGTTGTTCTCCCACAAGAACCACTCGGCTGATCCTTCTTCAATATGCCCTTCACCAACATGCAGTGTTTCCTTGATTGAATTAGCTCTCACACCAATATTTGCTTCTAGAGCCTTTGCATTGAGGGCTATCTGAAAATGGCTGTGGCGCTGAAGTTGCCTGTGAATGTGGAGTTGGTGGCATGTGAAACCCGCATGTGGAGCATTCGTTTGTGTGGGATTCTCTACCAGGTTCATTTCAGTCCTAGGCACTCAAAGGGCACTAAGCATAGAGTGTGAAAACTGAGTTTCCTTGAGAGCTGCTTGGAAGCCTGATGGTGTGTGAAGTTAGTGAGCCAAATGGAGTTGTTCTCCCACAAGAACCACTCGGCTGATCCTTCTTCAATATGCCTTTCACAAACATGCAGTGTTTCCTTGATTGAATCAGCTCTCACACCAATATTTGCGTCTACAACCTTTGCATTGAGGGCTATCTGAAAACGGCTGTGGCGCTGAAGTTGCCTGTGAATGTGGAGTTGGTGGCATGTGAAACCCGCATGTGGAGCATTCGTTTGTGTGGGATGCTCTACCAGGTTCATTCCTAGATAATTCACTCAAAGGGCACTAAGCATAGAGTGTGAAAACTGAGTTTCCTTGAGAGCTGCTTGGAAGCCTGATGGTGTGTGAAGTTAGTGAGCCAAATGGAGTTGTTCTCCCACAAGAACCACTCGGCTGATCCTTCTTCAATATGCCCTTAACCAACATGCAGTATTTCTTTGATTCAATCAGCTCTCACACCAATATTTGCGTCTAGAGCCTTTGCATTGAGGGCTATCTGAAAACGGCTGTGGCGCTGAAGTTGCCTGAGAATGTGGAGTTGGTGGCATGTGAAACCCGCATGTGGAGCATTCGTTTGTGTGGGATGCTCACCAAGCTTCATTTCAGTCCTAGGCACTCAAAGGGCACTAAGCATAGAGTGTGAAAACTGAGTTTCCTTGAGAGCTGCTTGGAAGCCTGATGGTGTGTGAAGTTAGTGAGCCAAATGGAGTTGTTCTCCCACAAGAACCACTCGGCTGATCCTTCTTCAATATGCCCTTCACCAACATGCAGTGTTTCCTTGATTGAATTAGCTCTCACACCAATATTTGCGTCTAGAGCCTTTGCATTGAGGGCTATCTGAAAACGGCTGTGGCGCTGAAGTTGCCTGTGAATGTGGAGTTGGTGGCATGTGAAACCCGCATGTGGAGCATTCGTTTGTGTGGGATGCTCTACCAGGTTCATTTCAGTCCTAGGCACTCAAAGGGCACTAAGCATAGAGTGTGAAAACTGAGTTTCCTTGAGAGCTGCTTGGAAGCCTGATGGTGTGTGAAGTTAGTGAGCCAAATGGAGTTGTTCTCCCACAAGAACCACTCGGCTGATCCTTCTTCAATATGTCCTTCACCAACATGCAGTGTTTCCTTGATTGAATTAGCTCTCACACCAATATTTGCGTCCAGAGCCATTGCATTGAGGGCTATCTGAAAACGGCTGTGGCGCTGAAGTTGCCTGTGAATGTGGAGTTGGTGGCATATGAAACCCGCATGTGGAGCATTCGTTTGTGTGGGATGCTCTAGCAGGTTCATTCCTAGATAATGCACTCAAAAGGCACTAAGCATAGAGTGTGAAAATTGAGTTTCCTTGAGAGCTGCTTTGAAGCCTGATGGTGTGTGAAGTTAGTGAGCCAAATGGAGTTGTTCTCCCACAAGAACCACTCGGCTGATCCTTCTTCAATATGCCCTTCACCAACATACAGTGTTTCCTTGATTGAATTAGCTCTCACACCAATATTTGCGTCTAGAGCCTTTGCATTGAGGGCTATCTGAAAACGGCTGTGGCGCTGAAGTTGCCTGAGAATGTGGAGTTGGTGGCATGTGAAACCCGCATGTGGAGCATTCGTTTGTGTGGGATGCTCATCAAGATTCATTTCAGTCCTAGGCACTCAAAGGGCACTAAGCATAGAGTGTGAAAACTGAGTTTCCTTGAGAGCTGCTTGGAAGCCTGATGGTGTGTGAAGTTAGTGAGCCAGATGGAGTTGTTCTCCCACAAGAACCACTCGGCTGATCCTTCTTCAATATGCCCTTCACCAACATGCAGTGTTTCCTTGATTGAATTAGCTCTCACACCAATATTTGCGTGTACAGCCTTTGCATTGAGGGCTATCTGAAAACGGCTGTGGCGCTGAAGTTGCCTGAGAATGTGGAGTTGGTGGCATGTGAAACCCGCATGTGGAGCATTCGTTTGTGTGGGATGCTCACCAAGCTTCATTTCAGTCCTAGGCACTCAAAGGACACTAAGCATAGAGTGTGAAAACTGAGTTTCCTTGAGAGCTGCTTAGAAGCCTGATGGTGTGTGAAGTTAGTGAGCCAAATGGAGTTGTTCTCCCACAAGAACCACTCGGCTGATCCTTCTTCAATATGCCCTTCACCAACATGCAGTGTTTCCTTGATTGAATTAGCTCTCACACCAATATTTGCGTGTAGAGCCTTTGCATTGAGGGCTATCTGAAAACGGCTGTGGCGCTGAAGTTGCCTGTGAATGTGGAGTTGGTGGCATGTGAAACCCGCATGTGGAGCATTCGTTTGTGTGGGATGCTCTACCAGGTTCAATCCTAGATTATGCAAAGGGCACTAAGCATAGAGTGTGAAAACTGAGTTTCCTTGAGAGCTGCTTGGAAGCCTGATGGTGTGTGAAGTTAGTGAGCCAAATGGAGTTGTTCTCCCACAAGAACCACTCGGCTGATCCTTCTTCAATATGCCCTTCACCAACATGCAGTGTTTCCTTGATTGAATTAGCTCTCACACCAATATTTGCGTGTACAGCCTTTGCATTGAGGGCTATCTGAAAACGGCTGTGGCGCTGAAGTTGCCTGAGAATGTGGAGTTGGTGGCATGTGAAACCCGCATGTGGAGCATTCGTTTGTGTGGAATTCTCTACCAGGTTCATTTCAGTCCTAGGCACTCAAAGGGCACTAAGCATAGAGTGTGAAAATTGAGTTTCCTTGAGAGCTGCTTGGAAGCCTGATGGTGTGTGAAGTTAGTGAGCCAAATGGAGTTGTTCTCCCACAAGAACCACTCGGCTGATCCTTCTTCAATATGCCTTTCACAAACATGCAGTGTTTCCTTGATTGAATCAGCTCTCACACCAATATTTGCGTCTAGAGCCTTTGCATTGAGGGCTATCTGAAAACGGCTGTGGCGCTGAAGTTGCCTGTGAATGTGGAGTTGGTGGCATGTGAAACCCGCATGTGGAGCATTCGTTTGTGTGGGATGCTCTACCAGGTTCATTCCTAGATAATTCACTCAAAGGGCACTAAGCATAGAGTGTGAAAACTGAGTTTCCTTGAGAGCTGCTTGGAAGCCTGATGGTGCGTGAAGTTAGTGAGCCAAATGGAGTTGTTCTCCCACAAGAACCACTCGGCTGATCCTTCTTCAATATGCCCTTCACCAACATGCAGTATTTCTTTGATTCAATCAGCTCTCACACCAATATTTGCGTGTAGAGCCTTTGCATTGAGGGCTATCTGAAAACGGCTGTGGCGCTGAAGTTGCCTGAGAATGTGGAGTTGGTGGCATGTGAAACCCGCATGTGGAGCATTCGTTTGTGTGGGATGCTCACCAAGCTTCATTTCAGTCCTAGGCACTCAAAGGGCACTAAGCATAGAGTGTGAAAACTGAGTTTCCTTGAGAGCTGCTTGGAAGCCTGATGGTGTGTGAAGTTAGTGAGCCAAATGGAGTTGTTCTCCCACAAGAACCACTCGGCTGATACTTCCACAATATGCCCTTCACCAACATGCAGTGTTTCCTTGATTGAATTAGCTCTCACACCAATATTTGCGTCTAGAGCCTTTGCATTGACGGCTATCTGAAAACGGCTGTGGCGCTGAAGTTGCCTGAGAATGTGGATTTGGTGGCATGTGAAACCCGCATGTGGAGCATTCGTTTGTGTGGGATGCTCACCAAGCTTCATTTCAGTCCTAGGCACTCAAAGGGCACTAAGCATAGAGTGTGAAAACTGAGTTTCCTTGAGAGCTGCTTGGAAGACTGATGGTGTGTGAACTTAGTGAGCCAAATGGAGTTATTCTCCCACAAGAACCACTCGGCTGATCCTTCTTCAATATGCCCTTCACCAACATGCAGTGTTTCCTTGATTGAATTAGCTCTCACACCAATATTTGCGTCCAGAGCCATTGCATTGAGGGCTATCTGAAAACGGCTGTGGCGCTGAAGTTGCCTGAGAATGTGGAGTTGGTGGCATATGAAACCCGCATGTGGAGCATTCGTTTGTGTGGGATGCTCTAGCAGGTTCATTCCTAGATAATGCACTCAAAGGGCACTAAGCATAGAGTGTGAAAACTGAGTTTCCTTGAGAGCTGCTTGGAAGCCTGATGGTGTGTGAAGTTAGTGAGCCAAATGGAGTTGTTCTCCCACAAGAACCACTCGGCTGATCCTTCTTCAATATGCCCTTCACCAACATGAAGTACTTCTTTGATTCAATCAGCTCTCACACCAATATTTGCATCTAGAGCCTTTGCATTGAGGGCTATCTGAAAACGGCTGTGGCGCTGAAGTTGCCTGAGAATGTGGAGTTGGTGGCATGTGAAACCCGCATGTGGAGCATTCGTTTGTGTGGGATGCTCACCAAGCTTCATTTCAGTCCTAGGCACTCAAAGGGCACTAAGCATAGAGTGTGAAAACTGAGTTTTCTTGAGAGCTGCTTGGAAGCCTGATGGTGTGTGAAGTTAGTGAGCCAAATGGAGTTGTTCTCTCACAAGAACCACTCGGCTGATCCTTCTTCAATATGCCCTTCACCAACATGCAGTGTTTCCTTGATTGAATTAGCTCTCACACCAATATTTGCGTCTAGAGCCTTTGCATTGAGGGCTATCTGAAAACGGCTGTGGCGCTGAAGTTGCCTGTGAATGTGGAGTTGGTGGCATGTGAAACCCGCATGTGGAGCATTCGTTTGTGTGGGATGCTCACCAAGCTTCATTTCAGTCCTAGGCACTCAAAGGGCACTAAGCATAGAGTGTGAAAACTGAGTTTCCTTGAGAGCTGCTTGGAAGCCTGATGGTGTGTGAAGTTAGTGAGCCAAATGGAGTTGTTCTCCCACAAGAACCACTCGGCTGATCCTTCCACAATATGCCCTTCACCAACATGCAGTATTTCCTTGATTGAATTAGCTCTCACACCAATATTTGCGTCTAGAGCCTTTGCATTGACGGCTATCTGAAAACGGCTGTGGCGCTGAAGTTGCCTGAGAATGTGGATTTGGTGGCATGTGAAACCCGCATGTGGAGCATTCGTTTGTGTGGGATGCTCACCAAGCTTCATTTCAGTCCTAGGCACTCAAAGGGCACTAAGCATAGAGTGTGAAAACTGAGTTTCCTTGAGAGCTGCTTGGAAGACTGATGGTGTGTGAAGTTAGTGAGCCAAATGGAGTTATTCTCCCACAAGAACCACTCGGCTGATCCTTCTTCAATATGCCCTTCACCAACATGCAGTGTTTCCTTGATTGAATTAGCTCTCACACCAATATTTGCGTCCAGAGCCATTGCATTGAGGGCTATCTGAAAACGGCTGTGGCGCTGAAGTTGCCTGAGAATGTGGAGTTGGTGGCATATGAAACCCGCATGTGGAGCATTCGTTTGTGTGGGATGCTCTAGCAGGTTCATTCCTAGATAATGCACTCAAAGGGCACTAAGCATAGAGTGTGAAAACTGAGTTTCCTTGAGAGCTGCTTGGAAGCCTGATGGTGTGTGAAGTTAGTGAGCCAAATGGAGTTGTTCTCCCACAAGAACCACTCGGTTGATCCTTCTTCAATATGCCCTTCACCAACATGAAGTACTTCTTTGATTCAATCAGCTCTCACACCAATATTTGCATCTAGAGCCTTTGCATTGAGGGCTATCTGAAAACGGCTGTGGCGCTGAAGTTGCCTGAGAATGTGGAGTTGGTGGCATGTGAAACCCGCATGTGGAGCATTCGTTTGTGTGGGATGCTCACCAAGCTTCATTTCAGTCCTAGGCACTCAAAGGGCACTAAGCATAGAGTGTGAAAACTGCGTTTTCTTGAGAGCTGCTTGGAAGCCTGGTGGTGTGTGAAGTTAGTGAGCCAAATGGAGATGTTCTCCCACAAGAACCACTCGGCTGATCCTTCTTCAATATGCCCTTCACCAACATGCAGTGTTTCCTTGATTAAATTAGCTCTCACACCAATATTTGCGTCTAGATCCTTTGCATTGAGGGCTATCTGAAAACGGCTGTGGCGCTGAAGTTGCCTGAGAATGTGGAGTTGGTGGCATGTGAAACCCGCATGTGGAGCATTCGTTTGTGTGGGATGCTCTACCAGGTTCATTCCTAGATAATGCACTCAAAGGGCACTAAGCATAGAGTGTGAAAACTGAGTTTCCTTGAGAGCTGCTTGGAAGCCTGATGGTGTGTGAAGTTAGTGAGCCAAATGGAGTTGTTCTCCCACAAGAACCACTCGGATGATCCTTCTTCAATATGCCCTTAACCAACATGCAGTGTTTCCTTGATTGAATTAGCTCTCACACCAATATTTGCGTCTAGAGCCTTTGCATTGAGGGCTATCTGAAAACGGCTGTGGCGCTGAAGTTGCCTGAGAATGTGGAGTTGGTGGCATGTGAAACCCGCATGTGGAGCATTCGTTTGTGTGGGATGCTCACCAAGCTTCATTTCAGTCCTAGGCACTCAAAGGGCACTAAGCATAGAGTGTGAAAACTGAGTTTTCTTGAGAGCTGCTTGGAAGCCTGATGGTGTGTGAAGTTAGTGAGCCAAATGGAGTTGTTCTCTCACAAGAACCACTCGGCTGATCCTTCTTCAATATGCCCTTCACCAACATGCAGTGTTTCCTTGATTGAATTAGCTCTCACACCAATATTTGCGTCTAGAGCCTTTGCATTGAGGGCTATCTGAAAACGGCTGTGGCGCTGAAGTTGCCTGTGAATGTGGAGTTGGTGGCATGTGAAACCCGCATGTGGAGCATTCGTTTGTGTGGGATGCTCTACCAGGTTCATTTCTAGATAATGCACTCAAAGGGCACTAAGCATAGAGTGTGAAAACTGAGTTTCCTTGAGAGCTGCTTTTAAGCCTGATGGTGTGTGAAGTTAGTGAGCCAAATGGAGTTGTTCTCCCACAAGAACCACTCGGCTGATCCTTCTTCAATATGCCCTTCACCAACATGGAGTGTTTCCTTGATTGAATTAGCTCTCACACCAATATTTGCATCTAGAGCCTTTGCATTGAGGGCTATCTGAAAACGGTTGTGGCGCTGAAGTTGCCTGAGAATGTGGAGTTGGTGGCATGTGAAACCCGCATGTGGAGCATTCGTTTGTGTGGGATGCTCACCAAGCTTCATTTCAGTCCTAGGCACTCAAAGGGCACTAAGCATAGAGTGTGAATATGAGGTTTTCTTGAGAGCTGCTTGGAAGCCTGATGGTGTGTGAAGTTAGTGAGCCAAATGGAGTTGTTCTCCCACAAGAACCACTCGGCTGATACTTCCACAATATGCCCTTCACCAACATGCAGTGTTTCCTCTATTGAATTAGCTCTCACACCAATATTTGCGTCTAGAGACTTTGCATTGAGGGCTATCTGAAAACGGCTGTGGCGCTGAAGTTGCCTGTGAATGTGGAGTTGGTGGCATGTGAAACCCGCATGTGGAGCATTCGTTTGTGTGGGATGCTCACCAAGCTTCATTTCAGTCCTAGGCACTCAAAGGGCACTAAGCATAGAGTGTGAAAACTGAGTTTTCTTGAGAGCTGCTTGGAAGCCTGATGGTGTGTGAAGTTAGTGAGCCAAATGGAGTTGTTCTCCCACAAGAACCACTCGGCTGATCCTTCTTCAATATGCCCTTCACCAACATGAAGTACTTCTTTGATTCAATCAGCTCTCACACCAATATTTGCATCTAGAGCCTTTGCATTGAGGGCTATCTGAAAACGGCTGTGGCGCTGAAGTTGCCTGAGAATGTGGAGTTGGTGGCATGTGAAACCCGCATGTGGAGCATTCGTTTGTGTGGGATGCTCACCAAGCTTCATTTCAGTCCTAGGCACTCAAAGGGCACTAAGAATAGAGTGTGAAAACTGCGTTTTCTTGAGAGCTGCTTGGAAGCCTGGTGGTGTGTGAAGTTAGTGAGCCAAAAGGAGATGTTCTCCCACAAGAACCACTCGGCTGATCCTTCTTCAATATGCCCTTCACCAACATGCAGTGTTTCCTTGATTAAATTAGCTCTCACACCAATATTTGCGTCTAGATCCTTTGCATTGAGGGCTATCTGAAAACGGCTGTGGCGCTGAAGTTGCCTGAGAATGTGGAGTTGGTGGCATGTGAAACCCGCATGTGGAGCATTCGTTTGTGTGGGATGCTCTAGCAGGTTCATTCCTAGATAATGCACTCAAAGGGCACTAAGCATAGAGTGTGAAAACTGAGTTTCCTTGAGAGCTGCTTGGAAGCCTGATGGTGTGTGAAGTTAGTGAGCCAAATGGAGTTGTTCTCCCACAAGAACCACTCGGATGATCCTTCTTCAATATGCCCTTAACCAACATGCAGTGTTTCCTTGATTGAATTAGCTCTCACACCAATATTTGCGTCTAGAGCCTTTGCATTGAGGGCTATCTGAAAACGGCTGTGGCGCTGAAGTTGCCTGAGAATGTGGAGTTGGTGGCATGTGAAACCCGCATGTGGAGCATTCGTTTGTGTGGGATGCTCACCAAGCTTCATTTCAGTCCTAGGCACTCAAAGGGCACTAAGCATAGAGTGTGAAAACTGAGTTTTCTTGAGAGCTGCTTGGAAGCCTGATGGTGTGTGAAGTTAGTGAGCCAAATGGAGTTGTTCTCTCACAAGAACCACTCGGCTGATCCTTCTTCAATATGCCCTTCACCAACATGCAGTGTTTCCTTGATTGAATTAGCTCTCACACCAATATTTGCGTCTAGAGCCTTTGCATTGAGGGCTATCTGAAAACGGCTGTGGCGCTGAAGTTGCCTGTGAATGTGGAGTTGGTGGCATGTGAAACCCGCATGTGGAGCATTCGTTTGTGTGGGATGCTCTACCAGGTTCATTTCTAGATAATGCACTCAAAGGGCACTAAGCATAGAGTGTGAAAACTGAGTTTCCTTGAGAGCTGCTTTTAAGCCTGATGGTGTGTGAAGTTAGTGAGCCAAATGGAGTTGTTCTCCCACAAGAACCACTCGGCTGATACTTCCACAATATGCCCTTCACCAACATGGAGTGTTTCCTTGATTGAATTAGCTCTCACACCAATATTTGCATCTAGAGCCTTTGCATTGAGGGCTATCTGAAAACGGTTGTGGCGCTGAAGTTGCCTGAGAATGTGGAGTTGGTGGCATGTGAAACCCGCATGTGGAGCATTCGTTTGTGTGGGATGCTCACCAAGCTTCATTTCAGTCCTAGGCACTCAAAGGGCACTAAGCATAGAGTGTGAATATGAGGTTTTCTTGAGAGCTGCTTGGAAGCCTGATGGTGTGTGAAGTTAGTGAGCCAAATGGAGTTGTTCTCCCACAAGAACCACTCGGCTGATACTTCCACAATATGCCCTTCACCAACATGCAGTGTTTCCTCTATTGAATTAGCTCTCACACCAATATTTGCGTCTAGAGCCTTTGCATTGAGGGCTATCTGAAAACGGCTGTGGCGCTGAAGTTGCCTGTGAATGTGGAGTTGGTGGCATGTGAAACCCGCATGTGGAGCATTCGTTTGTGTGGGATGCTCACCAAGCTTCATTTCAGTCCTAGGCACTCAAAGGGCACTAAGCATAGAGTGTGAAAACTGAGTTTTCTTGAGAGCTGCTTGGAAGCCTGATGGTGTGTGAAGTTAGTGAGCCAAATGGAGTTGTTCTCCCACAAGAACCACTCGGCTGATCCTTCTTCAATATGCCCTTCACCAACATGAAGTGTTTCCTTGATTGAATTAGCTCTCACACCAATATTTGCGTCTAGAGCCTTTGCATTGAGGGCTATCTGAAAACAGCTGTGGCGCTGAAGTTGCCTGAGAATGTGGAGTTGGTGGCATGTGAAACCCGCATGTGGAGCATTCGTTTGTGTGGGATGCTCTACCAGGTTAATTCCTAGATAATGCACTCAAAGTGCACTAAGCATAGAGTGTGAAAACTGAGTTTCCTTGAGAGCTGCTTGGAAGCCTGATGGTGTGTGAAGTTAGTGAGCCAAATGGAGTTGTTCTCCCACAAGAACCACTCGGCTGATCCTTCTTCAATATGCCCTTCACCAACATGCAGTGTTTCCTTGATTGAATTAGCTCTCACATCAATATTTGCGTCTAGAGCCTTTGCATTGAGGGCTATCTGAAAACGGCTGTGGCGCTGAAGTTGCCTGTGAATTTCGAGTTGGTGGCATGTGAAACCCGCATGTGGAGCATTCGTTTGTGTGGGATGCTAACCAAGTTTCATTTCAGTCCTAGGCACTCAAAGGGCACTAAGCATAGAGTGTGAAAACTGAGTTTCCTTGAGAGCTGCTTGGAAGCCTGATGGTGTGTGAAGTTAGTGAGCCAAATGGAGTTGTTCTCCCACAAGAACCACTCGGCTGATCCTTCTTCAATATGCCCTTCACCAACATGCAGTGTTTCCTTGATTGAATTAGCTCTCACACCAATATTTGCGTCTAGAGCCTTTGCATTGAGGGCTATCTGAAAACGGCTGTGGCGCTGAAGTTGCCTGAGAATGTGGAGTTGGTGGCATGTGAAACCCGCATGTGGAGCATTCGTTTGTGTGGGATGCTCACCAAGCTTCATTTCAGTCCTAGGCACTCAAAGGGCACTAAGCATAGAGTGTGAATATGAGGTTTTCTTGAGAGCTGCTTGGAAGCCTGATGGTGTGTGAAGTTAGTGAGCCAAATGGAGTTGTTCTCCCACAAGAACCACTCGGCTGATCCTTCTTCAATATGCCCTTCACCAACATGCAGTGTTTCCTTGATTGAATTAGCTCTCACACCAATATTTGCGTCTAGAGCCTTTGCATTGAGGGCTATCTGAAAACGGCTGTGGCGTTGAAGTTGCCTGAGAATGTGGAGTTGGTGGCATGTGAAACCCGCATGTGGAGCATTCGTTTGTGTGGGATGCTCTACCAGGTTCATTTCTAGATAATGCACTCAAAGGGCACTAAGCATAGAGTGTGAAAACTGAGTTTCCTTGAGAGCTGCTTTTAAGCCTGATGGTGTGTGAAGTTAGTGAGCCAAATGGAGTTGTTCTCCCACAAGAACCACTCGGCTGATCCTTCTTCAATATGCCCTTCACCAACATGCAGTGTTTCCTTGAATGAATTAGCTCTCACACCAATATTTGCATCTAGAGCCTTTGCATTGAGGGCTATCTGAAAACGGCTGTGGCGCTGAAGTTGCCTGAGAATGTGGAGTTGGTGGCATGTGAAACCCGCATGTGGAGCATTCGTTTGTGTGGGATGCTCTACCAAGCTTCATTTCAGTCCTAGGCACTCAAAGGGCACTAAGCATAGAGTGTGAAAACTGAGTTTCCTTGAGAGCTGCTTGGAAGCCTGATGGTGTGTGAAGTTAGTGAGCCAAATGGAGTTGTTCTCTCACAAGAACCACTCGGCTGATCCTTCCACAATATGCCCTTCACCAACATGCAGTGTTTCCTTGATTGAATTAGCTCTCACACCAATATTTGCATCCAGAGCCTTTGCATTGAGGGATATCTGAAAACGGCTGTGGCGCTGAAGTTGCCTGAGAATGTGGAGTCGGTGGCATGTGAAACCCGCATGTGGCGCATTTGTTTGTGTGGGATGCTCTACCAGGTTCATTCCTAGATAATGCACTCAAAGGGCACTAAGCATAGAGTGTGAAAACTGAGTTTCCTTGAGAGCTGCTTGGAAGCCTGATGGTGTGTGAAGTTAGTGAGCCAAATGGAGTTGTTCTCCCACAAGAACCACTCGGCTGATCCTTCTTCAATATGCCCTTCACCAACATGCAGTGTTTCCTTGATTGAATTAGCTCTCACACCAATATTTGCGTCTAGAGCCTTTGCATTGAGTGCTATCTGAAAACGGCTGTGGCGCTGAAGTTGCCTGAGAATGTGGAGTTGGTGGCATGTGAAACCCGCATGTGGAGCATTCGTTTGTGTGGGATGCTCACCAAGCTTCATTTCAGTCCTAGGCACTCAAAGGGCACTAAGCATAGAGTGTGAAAACTAGGTTTTCTTGAGAGCTGCTTGGAAGCCTGATGGTGTGTGAAGTTAGTGAGCCAAATGGAGTTGTTCTCCCACAAGAACCACTCGGCTGATCCTTCTTCAATATGCCCTTCACCAACATGCAGTGTTTCCTTGATTAAATTAGCTCTCACACCAATATTTGCGTCTAGAGCCTTTGCATTGAGGGCTATCTGAAAACGGCTGTGGCGCTGAAGTTGCCTGTGAATGTGGAGTTGGTGGCATGTGAAACCCGCATGTGGAGCATTCGTTTGTGTGGGATGCTCTACCAGGTTCATTTCTAGATAATGCACTCAAAGGGCACTAACCATAGAGTGTGAAAACTGAGTTTCCTTGAGAGCTGCTTTTAAGCCTGATGGTGTGTGAAGTTAGTGAGCCAAATGGAGTTGTTCTCCCACAAGAACCACTCGGCTGATCCTTCTTCAATATGCCCTTCACCAACATGCAGTGTTTCCTTGATTGAATTAGCTCTCACACCAATATTTGCGTGTAGAGCCTTTGCATTCAGGGCTATCTGAAAACGGCTTTGGCGCTGAAGTTGCCTGAGAATGTGGAGTTGGTGGCATGTGAAACCCGCATGTGGAGCATTCGTTTGTGTGGGATGCTCACCAAGCTTCATTTCAGTCCTAGGCACTCAAAGGGCACTAAGCATAGAGTGTGAATACTAGGTTTTCTTGAGAGCTGCTTGGAAGCCTGATGGTGTGTGAAGTTAGTGAGCCAAATGGAGTTGTTCTCCCACAAGAACCACTCGGCTGATCCTTCTTCAATATGCCCTTCACCAACATGCAGTGTTTCTTTGATTGAATTAGCTCTCACACCAATATTTGCATCTAGAGCCTTTGCATTGAGGGCTATCTGAAAACGGCTGTGGCGCTGAAGTTGCCTGTGAATGTGGAGTTGGTGGCATGTGAAACCCGCATGTGGAGCATTCGTTTGTGTGGGATGCTCTACCAGGTTCATTTCTAGATAATGCACTCAAAGGGCACTAAGCATAGAGTGTGAAAACTGAGTTTCCTTGAGAGCTGCTTTTAAGCCTGATGGTGTGTGAAGTTAGTGAGCCAAATGGAGTTGTTCTCCCACAAGAACCACTCGGCTGATACTTCCACAATATGCCCTTCACCAACATGGAGTGTTTCCTTGATTGAATTAGCTCTCACACCAATATTTGCATCTAGAGCCTTTGCATTGAGGGCTATCTGAAAACGGTTGTGGCGCTGAAGTTGCCTGAGAATGTGGAGTTGGTGGCATGTGAAACCCGCATGTGGAGCCTTCGTTTGTGTGGGATGCTCACCAAGCTTCATTTCAGTCCTAGGCACTCAAAGGGCACTAAGCATAGAGTGTGAATATGAGGTTTTCTTGAGAGCTGCTTGGAAGCCTGATGGTGTGTGAAGTTAGTGAGCCAAATGGAGTTGTTCTCCCACAAGAACCACTCGGCTGATACTTCCACAATATGCCCTTCACCAACATGCAGTGTTTCCTCTATTGAATTAGCTCTCACACCAATATTTGCGTCTAGAGCCTTTGCATTGAGGGCTATCTGAAAACGGCTGTGGCGCTGAAGTTGCCTGTGAATGTGGAGTTGGTGGCATGTGAAACCCGCATGTGGAGCATTCGTTTGTGTGGGATGCTCACCAAGCTTCATTTCAGTCCTAGGCACTCAAAGGGCACTAAGCATAGAGTGTGAAAACTGAGTTTTCTTGAGAGCTGCTTGGAAGCCTGATGGTGTGTGAAGTTAGTGAGCCAAATGGAGTTGTTCTCCCACAAGAACCACTCGGCTGATCCTTCTTCAATATGCCCTTCACCAACATGAAGTGTTTCCTTGATTGAATTAGCTCTCACACCAATATTTGCGTCTAGAGCCTTTGCATTGAGGGCTATCTGAAAACAGCTGTGGCGCTGAAGTTGCCTGAGAATGTGGAGTTGGTGGCACGTGAAACCCGCATGTGGAGCATTCGTTTGTGTGGGATGCTCTACCAGGTTAATTCCTAGATAATGCACTCAAAGTGCACTAAGCATAGAGTGTGAAAACTGAGTTTCCTTGAGAGCTGCTTGGAAGCCTGATGGTGTGTGAAGTTAGTGAGCCAAATGGAGTTGTTCTCCCACAAGAACCACTCGGCTGATCCTTCTTCAATATGCCCTTCACCAACATGCAGTGTTTCCTTGATTGAATTAGCTCTCACATCAATATTTGCGTCTAGAGCCTTTGCATTGAGGGCTATCTGAAAACGGCTGTGGCGCTGAAGTTGCCTGTGAATTTCGAGTTGGTGGCATGTGAAACCCGCATGTGGAGCATTCGTTTGTGTGGGATGCTAACCAAGTTTCATTTCAGTCCTAGGCACTCAAAGGGCACTAAGCATAGAGTGTGAAAACTGAGTTTCCTTGAGAGCTGCTTGGAAGCCTGATGGTGTGTGAAGTTAGTGAGCCAAATGGAGTTGTTCTCCCACAAGAACCACTCGGCTGATCCTTCTTCAATATGCCCTTCACCAACATGCAGTGTTTCCTTGATTGAATTAGCTCTCACACCAATATTTGCGTCTAGAGCCTTTGCATTGAGGGCTATCTGAAAACGGCTGTGGCGCTGAAGTTGCCTGAGAATGTGGAGTTGGTGGCATGTGAAACCCGCATGTGGAGCATTCGTTTGTGTGGGATGCTCACCAAGCTTCATTTCAGTCCTAGGCACTCAAAGGGCACTAAGCATAGAGTGTGAATATGAGGTTTTCTTGAGAGCTGCTTGGAAGCCTGATGGTGTGTGAAGTTAGTGAGCCAAATGGAGTTGTTCTCCCACAAGAACCACTCGGCTGATCCTTCTTCAATATGCCCTTCACCAACATGCAGTGTTTCCTTGATTGAATTAGCTCTCACACCAATATTTGCGTCTAGAGCCTTTGCATTGAGGGCTATCTGAAAACGGCTGTGGCGTTGAAGTTGCCTGAGAATGTGGAGTTGGTGGCATGTGAAACCCGCATGTGGAGCATTCGTTTGTGTGGGATGCTCTACCAGGTTCATTTCTAGATAATGCACTCAAAGGGCACTAAGCATAGAGTGTGAAAACTGAGTTTCCTTGAGAGCTGCTTTTAAGCCTGATGGTGTGTGAAGTTAGTGAGCCAAATGGAGTTGTTCTCCCACAAGAACCACTCGGCTGATCCTTCTTCAATATGCCCTTCACCAACATGCAGTGTTTCCTTGAATGAATTAGCTCTCACACCAATATTTGCATCTAGAGCCTTTGCATTGAGGGCTATCTGAAAACGGCTGTGGCGCTGAAGTTGCCTGAGAATGTGGAGTTGGTGGCATGTGAAACCCGCATGTGGAGCATTCGTTTGTGTGGGATGCTCTACCAAGCTTCATTTCAGTCCTAGGCACTCAAAGGGCACTAAGCATAGAGTGTGAAAACTGAGTTTCCTTGAGAGCTGCTTGGAAGCCTGATGGTGTGTGAAGTTAGTGAGCCAAATGGAGTTGTTCTCTCACAAGAACCACTCGGCTGATCCTTCCACAATATGCCCTTCACCAACATGCAGTGTTTCCTTGATTGAATTAGCTCTCACACCAATATTTGCATCCAGAGCCTTTGCATTGAGGGCTATCTGAAAACGGCTGTGGCGCTGAAGTTGCCTGAGAATGTGGAGTCGGTGGCATGTGAAACCCGCATGTGGCGCATTTGTTTGTGTGGGATGCTCTACCAGGTTCATTCCTAGATAATGCACTCAAAGGGCACTAAGCATAGAGTGTGAAAACTGAGTTTCCTTGAGAGCTGCTTGGAAGCCTGATGGTGTGTGAAGTTAGTGAGCCAAATGGAGTTGTTCTCCCACAAGAACCACTCGGCTGATCCTTCTTCAATATGCCCTTCACCAACATGCAGTGTTTCCTTGATTGAATTAGCTCTCACACCAATATTTGCGTCTAGAGCCTTTGCATTGAGTGCTATCTGAAAACGGCTGTGGCGCTGAAGTTGCCTGAGAATGTGGAGTTGGTGGCATGTGAAACCCGCATGTGGAGCATTCGTTTGTGTGGGATGCTCACCAAGCTTCATTTCAGTCCTAGGCACTCAAAGGGCACTAAGCATAGAGTGTGAAAACTAGGTTTTCTTGAGAGCTGCTTGGAAGCCTGATGGTGTGTGAAGTTAGTGAGCCAAATGGAGTTGTTCTCCCACAAGAACCACTCGGCTGATCCTTCTTCAATATGCCCTTCACCAACATGCAGTGTTTCCTTGATTAAATTAGCTCTCACACCAATATTTGCGTCTAGAGCCTTTGCATTGAGGGCTATCTGAAAACGGCTGTGGCGCTGAAGTTGCCTGTGAATGTGGAGTTGGTGGCATGTGAAACCCGCATGTGGAGCATTCGTTTGTGTGGGATGCTCTACCAGGTTCATTTCTAGATAATGCACTCAAAGGGCACTAACCATAGAGTGTGAAAACTGAGTTTCCTTGAGAGCTGCTTTTAAGCCTGATGGTGTGTGAAGTTAGTGAGCCAAATGGAGTTGTTCTCCCACAAGAACCACTCGGCTGATCCTTCTTCAATATGCCCTTCACCAACATGCAGTGTTTCCTTGATTGAATTAGCTCTCACACCAATATTTGCGTGTAGAGCCTTTGCATTCAGGGCTATCTGAAAACGGCTGTGGCGCTGAAGTTGCCTGTGAATGTGGAGTTGGTTACATATGAAACCCGCATGTGGAGCATTCGTTTGTGTGGGATGCTCTACCAGGTTCATTCCTAGATAATGCACTCAAAGGGCACTAAGCATAGAGTGTGAAAACTGAGTTTTCTTGAGAGCTGCTTGGAAGCCTGATGGTGTGTGAAGTTAGTGAGCCAAATGGAGTTATTCTCCCACAAGAACCACTCGGCTGATCCTTCTTCAATATGCCCTTCACCAACATGCAGTGTTTCCTTGATTGAATTAGCTCTCACACCAATATTTGCGTCTAGAGCCTTTGCATTGAGGGCTATCTGAAAACGGCTGTGGCGCTGAAGTTGCCTGAGAATGTGGAGTTGGTGGCACGTGAAACCCGCATGTGGAGCATTCGTTTGTGTGGGATGCTCACCAAGCTTCATTTCAGTCCTAGGCACTCAAAGGGCACTAAGCATAAAGTGTGAATACTAGGTTTTCTTGAGAGCTGCTTGGAAGCCTGATGGTGTGTGAAGTTAGTGAACCAAATGGAGTTGTTCTCCCACAAGAACCACTCGGCTGATCCTTCTTCAATATGCCCTTCACCAACATGCAGTGTTTCCTTGATTGAATTAGCTCTCACACCAATATTTGCGTCTAGAGCCTTTGCATTGAGGGCTATCTGAAAACGGCTGTGGCGCTGAAGTTGCCTGAGAATGTGGAGTTGGTGGCATGTGAAACCCGCATGTGGAGCATTCGTTTGTGTGGGATGCTCACCAAGCTTCATTTCAGTCCTAGGCACTCAAAGGGCACTAAGCATAGAGTGTGAAAACTGAGTTTCCTTGAGAGCTGCTTGGAAGCCTGATGGTGTGTGAAGTTAGTGAGCCAAATGGAGTTCTTCTCCCACAAGAACCACTCGGCTGATCCTTCTTCAATATGCCCTTCACCAACATGCAGTGTTTCCTTGATTGAATTAGCTCTCACACCAATATTTGCGTCTAGAGACTTTGCATTGAGGGCTATCTGAAAACGGCTGTGGCGCTGAAGTTGCCTGTGAATGTGGAGTTGGTGGCATGTGAAACCCGCATGTGGAGCATTCGTTTGTGTGGGATGCTCTACCAGGTTCATTTCTAGATAATGCACTCAAAGGGCACTAAGCATAGAGTGTGAAAACTGAGTTTCCTTGAGAGCTGCTTGGAAGCCTGATGGTGTGTGAAGTTAGTGAGCCAAATGGAGTTGTTCTCCCACAAGAACCACTCGGCTGATCCTTCTTCAATATGCCCTTCACCAACATGGAGTGTTTCCTTGATTGAATTAGCTCTCACACCAATATTTGCATCTAGAGCCTTTGCATTGAGGGCTATCTGAAAACGGTTGTGGCGCTGAAGTTGCCTGAGAATGTGGAGTTGGTGGCATGTGAAACCCGCATGTGGAGCATTCGTTTGTGTGGGATGCTCACCAAGCTTCATTTCAGTCCTAGGCACTCAAAGGGCACTAAGCATAGAGTGTGAATATGAGGTTTTCTTGAGAGCTGCTTGGAAGCCTGATGGTGTGTGAAGTTAGTGAGCCAAATGGAGTTGTTCTCCCACAAGAACCACTCGGCTGATCCTTCCACAATATGCCCTTTACCAACATGCAGTGTTTCCTTGATTGAATTAGCTCTCACACCAATATTTGCATCTAGAGCCTTTGCATTGAGGGCTATGTGAAAACGGCTGTGGCGCTGAAGTTGCCTGTGAATGTGGAGTTGGTGGCATGTGAAACCCGCATGTGGAGCATTCGTTTGTGTGGGATGCTCACCAAGCTTCATTTCAGTCCTAGGCACTCAAAGGGCACTAAGCATAGAGTGTGAAAACTGAGTTTTCTTGAGAGCTGCTTGGAAGCCTGATGGTGTGTGAAGTTAGTGAGCCAAATGGAGTTGTTCTCCCACAAGAACCACTCGGCTGATCCTTCTTCAATATGCCCTTCACCAACAGGCTGTGTTTCCTTGATTGAATTAGCTCTCACACCAATATTTGCGTCTAGAGCCTTTGCATTGAGGGCTATCTGAAAACAGCTGTGGCGCTGAAGTTGCCTGAGAATGTGGAGTTGGTGGCATGTGAAACCCGCATGTGGAGCATTCGTTTGTGTGGGATGCTCTACCAGGTTCATTTCTAGATAATGCATTCAAAGGGCACTAAGATTAGAGTGTGAAAACTGAGTTTCCTTGAGAGCTGCTTTTAAGCCTGATGGTGTGTGAAGTTAGTGAGCCAAATGGAGTTGTTCTCCCACAAGAACCACTCTGCTGATCCTTCTTCAATATGCCCTTCACCAACATGCAGTGTTTCCTTGAATGAATTAGCTCTCACACCAATATTTGCATCTAGAGCCTTTGCATTGAGGGCTATCTGAAAACGGCTGTGGCGCTGAAGTTGCCTGAGAATGTGGAGTTGGTGGCATGTGAAACCCGCATGTGGCGCATTCGTTTGTGTGGGATGCTCATCAAGCTTCATTTCAGTCCTAGGCACTCAAAGGGCACTAAGCATAGAGTGTGAAAACTGAGTTTCCTTGAGAGCTGCTTGGAAGCCTGATGGTGTGTGAAGTTAGTGAGCCAAATGGAGTTGTTCTCTCACAAGAACCACTCGGCTGATCCTTCCACAATATGCCCTTCACCAACATGCAGTGTTTCCTTGATTGAATTAGCTCTCACACCAATATTTGCATCTAGAGCCTTTGCATTGAGGGATATCTGAAAACGGCTGTGGCGCTGAAGTTGCCTGAGAATGTGGAGTTGGTGGCATGTGAAACCCGCATGTGGCGCATTCGTTTGTGTGGGATGCTCTACCAGGTTCATTCCTAGATAATGCACTCAAAGGGCACTAAGCATAGAGTGTGAAAACTGAGTTTCCTTGAGAGCTGCTTGGAAGCCTGATGGTGTGTGAAGTTAGTGAGCCAAATGGAGTTGTTCTCCCACAAGAACCACTCGGCTGATCCTTCTTCAATATGCCCTTCACCAACATGCAGTGTTTCCTTGATTGAATTAGCTCTCACACCAATATTTGCGTCCAGAGCCATTGCATTGAGGGCTATCTGAAAACGGCTGTGGCGCTGAAGTTGCCTGTGAATGTGGAGTTGGTGGCATGTGAAACCCGCATGTGGAGCATTCGTTTTTGTCTGATGCTCTACCAGGTTTATTCCTAGATAATGCAATCAAAGGGCACTAAGCATAGAGTGTGAAAATTGAGTTTCCTTGAGAGCTGCTTGGAAGCCTGATGGTGTGTGAAGTTAGTGAGCCAAATGGAGTTGTTCTCCCACAAGAACCACTCGGCTGATCCTTCTTCAATATGCCCTTCACCAACATGAAGTATTTCTTTGATTCAATCAGCTCTCACACCAATATTTGCATCTAGAGCCTTTGCATTGAGGGCTATCTGAAAACGGCTGTGGCGCTGAAGTTGCCTGTGAATGTGGAGTTGGTGGCATGTGAAACCCGCATGTGGAGCATTCGTTTGTGTGGGATGCTCATCAAGATTCATTTCAGTCCTAGGCACTCAAAGGGCACTAAGCATAGAGTGTGAATACTAGGTTTTCTTGAGAGCTGCTTGGAAGCCTGATGGTGTGTGAAGTTAGTGAGCCAAATGGAGTTGTTCTCCCACAAGAACCACTCGGCTGATCCTTCTTCAATATGCCCTTCACCAACAGGCTGTGTTTCCTTGATTGAATTAGCTCTCACACCAATATTTGCGTCTAGAGCCTTTGCATTGAGGGCTATCTGAAAACAGCTGTGGCGCTGAAGTTGCCTGAGAATGTGGAGTTGGTGGCACGTGAAACCCGCATGTGGAGCATTCGTTTGTGTGGGATGCTCTACCAGGTTAATTCCTAGATAATGCACTCAAAGTGCACTAAGCATAGAGTGTGAAAACTGAGTTTCCTTGAGAGCTGCTTGGAAGCCTGATGGTGTGTGAAGTTAGTGAGCCAAATGGAGTTGTTCTCCCACAAGAACCACTCGGCTGATCCTTCTTCAATATGCCCTTCACCAACATGCAGTGTTTCCTTGATTGAATTAGCTCTCACACCAATATTTGCGTCCAGAGCCATTGCATTTAGGGCTATCTGAAAAGGGCTGTTGCGCTGAAGTTGCCTGTGAATGTGGAGTTGGTGGCATGTGAAACCCGCATGTGGAGCATTCGTTTGTGTGGGATGCTCTACCAGGTTCATTTTTAGATAATGCACTCAAAGGGCACTAAGCATAGAGTGTGAAAATTGAGTTTCCTTGAGAGCTGCTTGGAAGCCTGATGGTGTGTGAAGTTAGTGAGCCAAATGGAGTTGTTCTCCCACAAGAACCACTCGGCTGATCCTTCTTCAATATGCCCTTCACCAACATGAAGTATTTCTTTGATTCAATCAGCTCTCACACCAATATTTGCATCTAGAGCCTTTGCATTGAGGGCTATCTGAAAACGGCTGTGGCGCTGAAGTTGCCTGTGAATGTGGAGTTGGTGGCATGTGAAACCCGCATGTGGAGCATTCGTTTGTGTGGGATGCTCATCAAGATTCATTTCAGTCCTAGGCACTCAAAGGGCACTAAGCATAGAGTGTGAATACTAGGTTTTCTTGAGAGCTGCTTGGAAGCCTGATGGTGTGTGAAGTTAGTGAGCCAAATGGAGTTGTTCTCCCACAAGAACCACTCGGCTGATCCTTCTTCAATATGCCCTTCACCAACAGGCTGTGTTTCCTTGATTGAATTAGCTCTCACACCAATATTTGCGTCTAGAGCCTTTGCATTGAGGGCTATCTGAAAACAGCTGTGGCGCTGAAGTTGCCTGAGAATGTGGAGTTGGTGGCACGTGAAACCCGCATGTGGAGCATTCGTTTGTGTGGGATGCTCTACCAGGTTAATTCCTAGATAATGCACTCAAAGTGCACTAAGCATAGAGTGTGAAAACTGAGTTTCCTTGAGAGCTGCTTGGAAGCCTGATGGTGTGTGAAGTTAGTGAGCCAAATGGAGTTGTTCTCCCACAAGAACCACTCGGCTGATCCTTCTTCAATATGCCCTTCACCAACATGCAGTGTTTCCTTGATTGAATTAGCTCTCACACCAATATTTGCGTCTAGAGCCTTTTCATTGAGGGCTATCTGAAAACGGCTGTGGCGCTGAAGTTGCCTGTGAATGTGGAGTTGGTGGCATGTGAAACCCGCATGAGGAGCATTCGTTTGTGTGGGATGCTCACCAAGTTTCATTTCAGTCCTAGGCACTCAAAGGGCACTAAGCATAGAGTGTGAAAACTGAGTTTCCTTGAGAGCTGCTTGGAAGCCTGATGGTGTGTGAAGTTAGTGAGCCAAATGGAGTTGTTCTCTCACAAGAACCACTCGGCTGATCCTTCTTCAATATGCCCTTCACCAACATGCAGTGTTTCCTTGATTGAATTAGCTCTCACACCAATATTTGCGTCTAGAGCCTTTGCATTGAGGGCTATCTGAAAACGGCTGTGGCGCTGAAGTTGCCTGAGAATGTGGAGTTGGTGGCATGTGAAACCCGCATGTGGAGCATTCGTTTGTGTGGGATGCTCACCAAGCTTCATTTCAGTCCTAGGCACTCAAAGGGCACTAAGCATAGAGTGTGAAAACTGAGTTTTCTTGAGAGCTGCTTGGAAGCCTGATGGTGTGTGAAGTTAGTGAGCCAAATGGAGTTGTTCTCCCACAAGAACCACTCGGCTGATCCTTCTTCAATATGCCCTTCACCAACATGCAGTGTTTCCTTGATTGAATTAGCTCTCACACCAATATTTGCGTCTAGAGCCTTTGCATTGAGGGCTATCTGAAAACGGCTGTGGCGCTGAAGTTGCCTGTGAATGTGGAGTTGGTGGCATGTGAAACCCGCATGTGGAGCATTCGTTTGTGTGGGATGCTCTACCAGGTTCATTTTTAGATAATGCACTCAAAGGGCACTAAGCATAGAGTGTGAAAACTGAGTTTCCTTGAGAGCTGCTTTTAAGCCTGATGGTGTGTGAAGTTAGTGAGCCAAATGGAGTTGTTCTCCCACAAGAACCACTCGGCTGATCCTTCCACAATATGCCCTTCACCAACATGCAGTGTTTCCTTGATTGAATTAGCTGTCACACCAATATTTGCATCTAGAGCCTTTGCATTGAGGGCTATCTGAAAACGGCTGTGGCGCTGAAGTTGCCTGTGAATGTGGAGTTGGTGGCATGTGAAACCCGCATGTGGAGCATTCGTTTGTGTGGGATGCTCACCAAGCTTCATTTCAGTCCTAGGCACTCAAAGGGCACTAAGCATAGAGTGTGAAAACTGAGTTTCCTTGAGAGCTGCTTGGAAGCCTGATGGTGTGTGAAGTTAGTGAGCCAAATGGAGTTGTTCTCCCACAAGAACCACTCGGCTGATCCTTCTTCAATATGCCCTTCACCAACATGCAGGGTTTCCTTGATTGAATTAGCTCTCACACCAATATTTGCATCTAGAGCCTTTGCATTGAGGGCTATCTGAAAACGGCTGTGGCGCTGAAGTTGCCTGTGAATGTGGAGTTGGTGGCATGTGAAACCCGCATGTGGAGCATTCGTTTGTGTGGGATGCTCTACCAGGTTCATTCCTAGATAATGCACTCAAAGGGCACTAAGCATAGAGTGTGAAAACTGAGTTTTCTTGAGAGCTGCTTGGAAGCCTGATGGTGTGTGAAGTTAGTGAGCCAAATGGAGTTGTTCTCCCACAAGAACCACTCGGCTGATCCTTTTTCAATATGCCCTTCACCAACATGCAGTGTTTCCTTGATTGAATTAGCTCTCACAAAAATATTTGCTTCTAGAACCTTTGCATTGAGGGCTATCTGAAAACGGCTGTGGCGCTGAAGTTGCCTGTGAATGTGGAGTTGGTGGCATGTGAAACCCGCCTGTGGAGCATTCGTTTGTGTGGGATGCTCACCAAGCTTCATTTCAGTCCTAGGCACTCAAAGGGCACTAAGCATAGAGTGTGAAAACTGAGTTTCCTTGAGAGCTGCTTGGAAGCCTTATGGTGTGTGAAGTTAGTGAGCCAAATGGAGTTGTTCTCTCACAAGAACCACTCGGCTGATCCTTCCACAATATGCCCTTCACCAACATGCAGTGTTTCCATGATTGAATTAGCTCTCACACCAATATTTGCATCTAGAGCCTTTGCATTGAGGGCTATCTGAAAACGGCTGTGGCGCTGAAGTTGCCTGTGAATGTGGAGTTGGTGGCATGTGAAACCCGCATGTGGAGCATTCGTTTGTGTGGGATGCTCTACCAGGTTCATTCCTAGATAATGCAATCAAAGGGCACTAAGCATAGAGTGTGAAAATTGAGTTTCCTTGAGAGCTGCTTGGAAGCCTGATGGTGTGTGAAGTTAGTGAGCCAAATGGAGTTGTTCTCCCACAAGAACCACTCGGCTGATCCTTCTTCAATATGCCCTTCACCAACATGAAGTATTTCTTTGATTCAATCAGCTCTCACACCAATATTTGCATCTAGAGCCTTTGCATTGAGGGCTCTCTGAAAACGGCTGTGGCGCTGAAGTTGCCTGAGAATGTGGAGTTGGTGGCATGTGAAACCCGCATGTGGAGCATTCGTTTGTGTGGGATGCTCATCAAGTTTCATTTCAGTGCTAGGCACTCAAAGGGCACTAAGCCTAGAGTGTGAAAACTGAGTTTCCTTGAGAGCTGCTTGGAAGCCTGATGGTGTGTGAAGTTAGTGAACCAAATGGAGTTGTTCTCCCACAAGAACCACTCGGCTGATCCTTCTTCAATATGCCCTTCACCAACATGCAGTGTTTCCTTGATTGAATTAGCTCTCACACCAATATTTGCGTCTAGAGCCTTTGCATTGAGGGCTATCTGAAAACGGCTGTGGCGCTGAAGTTGCCTGTGAATGTGGAGTTGGTGGCATGTGAAACCCGCATGTGGAGCATTCGTTTGTGTGGGATGCTCTACCAGGTTCATTTTTAGATAATGCACTCAAAGGGCACTAAGCATAGAGTGTGAAAACTGAGTTTCCTTGAGAGCTGCTTTTAAGCCTGATGGTGTGTGAAGTTAGTGAGCCAAATGGAGTTGTTCTCCCACAAGAACCACTCGGCTGATCCTTCCACAATATGCCCTTCACCAACAGGCTGTGTTTCCTTGATTGAATTAGCTCTCACACCAATATTTGCATCTAGAGCCTTTGCATTGAGGGCTATCTGAAAACGGCTGTGGCGCTGAAGTTGCCTGTGAATGTGGAGTTGGTGGCATGTGAAACCCGCATGTGGAGCATTCGTTTGTGTGGGATGCTCTACCAGGTTCATTCCTAGATAATGCACTCAAAGGGCACTAAGCATAGAGTGTGAAAACTGAGTTTTCTTGAGAGCTGCTTGGAAGCCTGATGGTGTGTGAAGTTAGTGAGCCAAATGGAGTTGTTCTCCCACAAGAACCACTCGGCTGATCCTTTTTCAATATGCCCTTCACCAACATGCAGTGTTTCCTTGATTGAATTAGCTCTCACAAAAATATTTGCTTCTAGAACCTTTGCATTGAGGGCTATCTGAAAACGGCTGTGGCGCTGAAGTTGCCTGTGAATGTGGAGTTGGTGGCATGTGAAACCCGCCTGTGGAGCATTCGTTTGTGTGGGATGCTCACCAAGCTTCATTTCAGTCCTAGGCACTCAAAGGGCACTAAGCATAGAGTGTGAAAACTGAGTTTCCTTGAGAGCTGCTTGGAAGCCTGATGGTGTGTGAAGTTAGTGAGCCAAATGGAGTTGTTCTCTCACAAGAACCACTCTGCTGATCCTTCCACAATATGCCCTTCACCAACATGCAGTGTTTCCATGATTGAATTAGCTCTCACACCAATATTTGCATCTAGAGCCTTTGCATTGAGGGCTATCTGAAAACGGCTGTGGCGCTGAAGTTGCCTGTGAATGTGGAGTTGGTGGCATGTGAAACCCGCATGTGGAGCATTCGTTTGTGTGGGATGCTCTACCAGGTTCATTCCTAGATAATGCAATCAAAGGGCACTAAGCATAGAGTGTGAAAATTGAGTTTCCTTGAGAGCTGCTTGGAAGCCTGATGGTGTGTGAAGTTAGTGAGCCAAATGGAGTTGTTCTCCCACAAGAACCACTCGGCTGATCCTTCTTCAATATGCCCTTCACCAACATGAAGTATTTCTTTGATTCAATCAGCTCTCACACCAATATTTGCATCTAGAGCCTTTGCATTGAGGGCTCTCTGAAAACGGCTGTGGCGCTGAAGTTGCCTGAGAATGTGGAGTTGGTGGCATGTGAAACCCGCATGTGGAGCATTCGTTTGTGTGGGATGCTCACCAAGCTTCATTTCAGTCCTAGGCACTCAAAGGGCACTAAGCCTAGAGTGTGAAAACTGAGTTTCCTTGAGAGCTGCTTGGAAGCCTGATGGTGTGTGAAGTTAGTGAGCCAAATGGAGTTGTTCTCCCACAAGAACCACTCGGCTGATCCTTCTTCAATATGCCCTTCACCAACATGCAGTGTTTCCTTGATTGAATTAGCTCTCACACCAATATTTGCGTCCAGAGCCATTGCATTGAGGGCTATCTGAAAACGGCTGTGGCGCTGAAGTTGCCTGAGAATGTGGAGTTGGTTGCATGTGAAACCCGCATGTGGAGCATTCGTTTGTGTGGGATGCTCACCAAGCTTCATTTCAGTCCTAGGCACTCAAAGGGCACTAAGCATAGAGTGTGAAAACTGAGTTTCCTTGAGAGCTGCTTGGAAGCCTGATGGTGTGTGAAGTTAGTGAGCCAAATGGAGTTGTTCTCTCACAAGAACCACTCGGCTGATCCTTCCACAATATGCCCTTCACCAACATGCAGTGTTTCCTTGATTGAATTAGCTCTCACACCAATATTTGCATCTAGAGCCTTTGCATTGAGGGATATCTGAAAACGGCTGTGGCGCTGAAGTTGCCTGAGAATGTGGAGTTGGTGGCATGTGAAACCCGCATGTGGCGCATTCGTTTGTGTGGGATGCTCTACCAGGTTCATTCCTAGATAATGCACTCAAAGGGCACTAAGCATAGAGTGTGAAAACTGAGTTTCCTTGAGAGCTGCTTGGAAGCCTGATGGTGTGTGTAGTTAGTGAGCCAAATGGTGTTGATCTCCCACAAGAACCACTCGGCTTATCCTTCCACAATATGCCCTTCACCAACATGCAGTGTTTCCTCTATTGAATTAGCTCTCACACCAATATTTGCGTCTAGAGCCTTTGCATTGAAGGCTATCTGAAAACGGCTGGGGCGCTGAAGTTGCCTGAGAATGTGGAGTTGGTGGCATGTGAAACCCGCATGTGGAGCATTCGTTTGTGTGGGATGCTCACCAAGCTTCATTTCAGTCCTAGGCACTCAAAGGGCACTAAGCATAGAGTGTGAAAACTAGGTTTTCTTGAGAGCTGCTTGGAAGCCTGATGGTGTGTGAAGTTAGTGAGCCAAATGGAGTTGTTCTCCCACAAGAACCACTCGGCTGATCCTTCTTCAATATGCCCTTCACCAACATGCAGTGTTTCCTTGATTGAATTAGCTCTCACACCAATATTTGCGTCTAGAGCCTTTGCATTGAGGGCTATCTGAAAACGGCTGTGGCGCTGAAGTTGCCTGAGAATGTGGAGTTGGTGGCATGTGAAACCCGCATGTGGATCATTCGTTTGTGTGGGATGCTCACCAAGCTTCATTTCAGTCCTAGGCACTCAAAGGGCACTAAGCATAGAGTGTGAAAACTGAGTTTCCTTGAGAGCTGCTTGGAAGCCTGATGGTGTGTGAAGTTAGTGAGCCAAATGGAGTTGTTCTCTCACAAGAACCACTCGGCTGATCCTTCCACAATATGCCCTTCACCAACATGCAGTGTTTCCTTGATTGAATTAGCTCTCACACCAATATTTGTGTCTAGAGCCTTTGCATTGAGGGCTATCTGAAAACGGCTGTGGCGCTGAAGTTGCCTGTGAATGTGGAGTTGGTGGCATGTGAAACCCGCATGTGGCGCATTCGTTTGTGTGGGATGCTCTACCAGGTTCATTCCTAGATAATGCACTCAAAGGGCACTAAGCATAGAGTGTGAAAATTGAGTTTCCTTGAGAGCTGCTTAGAAGCCTGAGGGTGTGTGAAGTTAGTGAGCCAAATGGAGTTGTTTTCCCACAAGAACCACTCGGCTGATCCTTCTTCAATACGCCCTTCACCAACATGCAGTATTTCTTTGATTCAATCAGCTCTCACACCAATATTTGCGTGTAGAGCCTTTGCATTGAGGGCTATCTGAAAACGGCTGTGGCGCTGAAGTTGCCTGAGAATGTGGAGTTGGTGGCATGTGAAACCCGCATGTGGAGCATTCATTTGTGTGGGATGCTCACCAAGCTTCATTTCAGTCCTAGGCACTCAAAGGGCACTAAGCCTAGAGTGTGAAAACTGAGTTTCCTTGAGAGCTGCTTGGAAGCCTGGTGGTGTGTGAAGTTAGTGAGCCAAATGGAGTTGTTCTCCCACAAGAACAACTCGGCTGATCCTTCTTCAATATGCCCTTCACCAACATGCAGTGTTTCCTTGATTGAATTAGCTCTCACACCAATATTTGCGTCCAGAGCCATTGCATTGAGGGCTATCTGAAAACGGCTGTGGCGCTGAAGTTGCCTGTGAATGTGGAGTTGGTGGCATGTGAAACCCGCATGTGGAGCATTCGTTTGTGTCTGATGCTCTACCAGGTTTATTCCTAGATAATGCAATCAAAGGGCACTAAGCCTAGAGTGTGAAAATTGAGTTTCCTTGAGAGCTGCTTGGAAGCCTGATGGTGTGTGAAGTTAGTGAGCCAAATGGAGTTGTTCTCCCACAAGAACCACTCGGCTGATCCTTCTTCAATATGCCCTTCACCAACATGCAGTGTTTCCTTGATTGAATTAGCTCTCACACCAATATTTGCGTCTAGAGCCTTTTCATTGAGGGCTATCTGAAAACGGCTGTGGCGCTGAAGTTGCCTGTGAATGTGGAGTTGGTGGCATGTGAAACCCGCATGTGGAGCATTCGTTTGTGTGGGATGCTCACCAAGCTTCATTTCAGTCCTTGGCACTCAAAGGGCACTAAGCATAGAGTGTGAAAACTGAGTTTCCTTGAGAGCTGCTTGGAAGCCTGGTGGTGTGTGAAGTTAGTGAGCCAAATGGAGTTGTTCTCCCACAAGAACCACTCGGCTGATCCTTCTTCAATATGCCCTTCACCAACATGCAGTGTTTCCTTGATTGAATTAGCTCTCACACCAATATTTGCGTCCAGAGCCATTGCATTGAGGGCTATCTGAAAACGGCTGTGGCGCTGAAGTTGCCTGTGAATGTGGAGTTGGTGGCATGTGAAACCCGCATGTGGAGCATTCGTTTGTGTGGGATGCTCATCAAGATTCATTTCAGTCCTAGACACTCAAAGGGCACTAAGCATAGAGTGTGACAATTGAGTTTCCTTGAGAGCTGCTTGGAAGCCTGATGGTGTGTGAAGTTAGTGAGCCAAATGGAGTTGTTCTCCCAGAAGAACCACTCGGCTGATCCTTCTTCAATATGCCCTTCACCAACATGAAGTATTTCTTTGATTCAATCAGCTCTCACACCAATATTTGCATCTAGAGCCTTTGCATTGAGGGCTATCTGAAAACGGCTGTGGCGCTGAAGTTGCCTGTGAATGTGGAGTTGGTGGCATGTGAAACCCGCATGTGGAGCATTCGTTTGTGTGGGATGCTCATCAAGATTCATTTCAGTCCTAGACACTCAAAGGGCACTAAGCATAGAGTGTGAATACTAGGTTTTCTTGAGAGCTGCTTGGAAGCCTGATGGTGTGTGAAGTTAGTGAGCCAAATGGAGTTGTTCTCCCACAAGAACCACTCGGCTGATCCTTCTTCAATATGCCCTTCACCAACAGGCTGTGTTTCCTTGATTGAATTAGCTCTCACACCAATATTTGCGTCTAGAGCCTTTGCATTGAGGGCTATCTGAAAACAGCTGTGGCGCTGAAGTTGCCTGAGAATGTGGAGTTGGTGGCATGTGAAACCCGCATGTGGAGCATTCGTTTGTGTGGGATGCTCACCAAGCTTCATTTCAGTCCTAGGCACTCAAAGGGCACTAAGCATAGAGTGTGAAAACTGAGTTTTCTTGAGAGCTGCTTGGAAGCCTGATGGTGTGTGAAGTTAGTGAGCCAAATGGAGTTGTTCTCCCACAAGAACCACTCGGCTGATCCTTCTTCAATATGCCCTTCACCAACATGCAGTGTTTCCTCTATTGAATTAGCTCTCACACCAATATTTGCGTCCAGAGCCATTGCATTGAGGGCTATCTGAAAACGGCTGTGGCGCTGAAGTTGCCTGTGAATGTGGAGTTGGTGGCATGTGAAACCCGCATGTGGAGCATTCGTTTGTGTGGGATGCTCTACCAGGTTCATTTTTAGATAATGCACTCAAAGGGCACTAAGCATAGAGTGTGAAAACTGAGTTTCCTTGAGAGCTGCTTTTAAGCCTGATGGTGTGTGAAGTTAGTGAGCCAAATGGAGTTGTTCTCCCACAAGAACCACTCGGCTGATCCTTCCACAATATGCCCTTCACCAACATGCAGGGTTTCCTTGATTGAATTAGCTCTCACACCAATATTTGCATCTAGAGCCTTTGCATTGAGGGCTATCTGAAAACGGCTGTGGCGCTGAAGTTGCCTGTGAATGTGGAGTTGGTGGCATGTGAAACCCGCATGTGGAGCATTCGTTTGTGTGGGATGCTCTACCAGGTTCATTCCTAGATAATGCACTCAAAGGGCACTAAGCATAGAGTGTGAAAACTGAGTTTCCTTGAGAGCTGCTTGGAGGCCTGATGGTGTGTGAAGTTAGTGAGCCAAATGGAGTTGTTCTCCCACAAGAACCACTCGGCTGATCCTTCTTCAATATGCCCTTCACCAACATGCAGGGTTTCCTTGATTGAATTAGCTCTCACACCAATATTTGCGTCCAGAGCCATTGCATTGAGGGCTATCTGAAAACGGCTGTGGCGCTGAAGTTGCCTGTGAATGTGGAGTTGGTGGCATGTGAAACCCGCATGTGGAGCATTCCTTTGTGTGGGATGCTCTACCAGGTTCATTCCTAGAATATGCAATCAAAGGGCACTAAGCCTAGAGTGTGAAAATTGAGTTTCCTTGAGAGCTGCTTGGAAGCCTGGTGGTGTGTGAAGTTAGTGAGCCAAATGGAGTTGTTCTCCCACAAGAACCACTCGGCTGATCCTTCTTCAATATGCCCTTCACCAACATGAAGTATTTCTTTGATTCAATCAGCTCTCACACCAATATTTGCATCTAGAGCCTTTGCATTGAGGGCTATCTGAAAACGGCTGTGGCGCTGAAGTTGCCTGAGAATGTGGAGTTGGTGGCATGTGAAACCCGCATGTGGAGCATTCGTTTGTGTGGGATGCTCATCAAGATTCATTTCAGTCCTAGGCACTCAAAGGGCACTAAGCATAGAGTGTGAAAACTGAGTTTTCTTGAGAGCTGCTTGGAAGCCTGATGGTGTGTGAAGTTAGTGAGCCAAATGGAGTTGTTCTCCCACAAGAACCACTCGGCTGATCCTTCTTCAATATGCCCTTCACCAACAGGCTGTGTTTCCTTGATTGAATTAGCTCTCACACCAATATTTGCGTCTAGAGCCTTTGCATTGAGGGCTATCTGAAAACAGCTGTGGCGCTGAAGTTGCCTGAGAATGTGGAGTTGGTGGCACGTGAAACCCGCATGTGGAGCATTCGTTTGTGTGGGATGCTCTACCAGGTTAATTCCTAGATAATGCACTCAAAGTGCACTAAGCATAGAGTGTGAAAACTGAGTTTCCTTGAGAGCTGCTTGGAAGCCTGATGGTGTGTGAAGTTAGTGAGCCAAATGGAGTTGTTCTCCCACAAGAACCACTCGGCTGATCCTTCCACAATATGCCCTTCACCAACATGCAGTGTTTCCTTGATTGAATTAGCTCTCACACCAATATTTGCATCTAGAGCTTTTGCATTGAGGGCTATCTGAAAACGGCTGTGGCGCTGAAGTTGCCTGAGAATGTGGAGTTGGTGGCAACTGAAACCCGCATATGGAGCATTCGTTTGTGTGGGATGCTCACCAAGCTTCATTTCAGTCCTAGGCACTCAAAGGGCACTAAGCATAGAGTGTGAATACGAGGTTTTCTTGAGAGCTGCTTGGAAGCCTGATGGTGTGTGAAGTTAGTGAGCCAAATGGAGTTGTTCTCCCACAAGAACCACTCGGCTGATCCTTCCACAATATGCCCTTCACCAACATGCAGTGTTTCCTTGATTGAATTAGCTCTCACACCAATATTTGCGTCTAGAGCCTTTGCATTGAGGGCTATCTGAAAACGGCTGTGGCGCTGAAGTTGCCTGTGAATGTGGAGTTGGTGGCATGTGAAACCCGCATGTGGAGCATTCGTTTGTGTGGGATGCTCACCAAGCTTCATTTCAGTCCTAGGCACTCAAAGGGCACTAAGCATAGAGTGTGAAAACTGAGTTTCCTTGAGAGCTCCTCTGAAGCCTGATGGTGTGTGAAGTTAGTGAGCCAAATGGAGTTGTTCTCTCACAAGAACCACTCGGCTGATCCTTCCACAATATGCCCTTCACCAACATGCACTGTTTCCTTGATTGAATTAGCTCTCACACCAATATTTGCATCTAGAGCCTTTGCATTGAGGGCTATCTGAAAACGGCTGTGGCGCTGAAGTTTCCTGTGAATGTGGAGTTGGTGGCATGTGAAACCCGCATGTGGAGCATTCGTTTGTGTGGGATGCTCTACCAGGTTCATTCCTAGATAATGCACCCAAAGGGCACTAAGCATAGAGTGTGAAAATTGAGTTACCTTGAGAGCTGCTTAGAAGCCTGATGGTGTGTGAAGTTAGTGAGCCAAATGGAGTTGTTCTCCCACAAGAACCACTCGGCTGATCCTTCTTCAATATGCCCTTCACCAACATGCAGTATTTCTTTGATTCAATCAGCTCTCACACCAATATTTGCGTGTAGAGCCTTTGCATTGAGGACTATCTGAAAACGGCTGTGGCGCTGAAGTTGCCTGAGAATGTGGAGTTGGTGGCATGTGAAACCCGCATGTGGAGCATTCGTTTGTGTGGGATGCTCACCAAGCTTCATTTCAGTCCTAGGCACTCAAAAGGCACTAAGCATAGAGTGTGAAAACTGAGTTTTCTTGAGAGCTGCTTGGAAGCCTGATGGTGTGTGAAGTTAGTGAGCCAAATGGAGTTGTTCTCCCACAAGAACCACTCGGCTGATCCTTCTTCAATATGCCCTTCACCAACATGCAGTGTTTCCTTGATTGAATTAGCTCTCACAAAAATATTTGCTTCTAGAACCTTTGCATTGAGGGCTATCTGAAAACGGCTGTGGCGCTGAAGTTGCCTGTGAATGTGGAGTTGGTGGCATGTGAAACCCGCCTGTGGAGCATTCGTTTGTGTGGGATGCTCACCAAGCTTCATTTCAGTCCTAGGCACTCAAAGGGCACTAAGCATAGAGTGTGAAAACTGAGTTTCCTTGAGAGCTGCTTGGAAGCCTGATGGTGTGTGAAGTTAGTGAGCCAAATGGAGTTGTTCTCCCACAAGAACCACTCGGCTGATCCTTCTTCAATATGCCCTTCACCAACATGCAGTGTTTCCTTGATTGAATTAGCTCTCACACCAATATTTGCGTCCAGAGCCATTGCATTGAGGGCTATCTGAAAACGGCTGTGGCGCTGAAGTTGCCTGTGAATGTGGAGTTGGTGGCATGTGAAACCCGCATGTGGAGCATTCGTTTGTGTGGGATGCTCTAGCAGGTTCATTCCTAGAATATGCAATCAAAGGGCACTAAGCATAGAGTGTGAAAATTGAGTTTCCTTGAGAGCTGCTTGGAAGCCTGGTGGTGTGTGAAGTTAGTGAGCCAAATGGAGTTGTTCTCCCACAAGAACCACTCGGCTGATCCTTCTTCAATATGCCCTTCACCAACATGAAGTATTTCTTTGATTCAATCAGCTCTCACACCAATATTTGCGTCTAGTGCCTTTGCATTGAGGGCTATCTGAAAACAGCTGTGGCGCTGAAGTTGCCTGAGAATGTGGAGTTGGTGGCATGTGAAACCCGCATGTGGAGCATTCGTTTGTGTGGGATGCTCTACCAGGTTAATTCCTTGATAATGCACTCAAAGTGCACTAAGCATAGAGTGTGAAAACTGAGTTTCCTTGAGAGCTGCTTGGAAGCCTGATGGTGTGTGAAGTTAGTGAGCCAAATGGAGTTGTTCTCCCACAAGAACCACTCGGCTGATCCTTCCACAATATGCCCTTCACCAACATGCAGTGTTTCCTTGATTGAATTAGCTCTCACACCAATATTTGCGTCTAGAGCCTTTGCATTGAGGGCTATCTGAAAATGGCTGTGGCGCTGAAGTTGCCTGTGAATGTGGAGTTGGTAGCATGTGAAACCCGCATGTGGAGCATTCGTTTGTGTGGGATGCTCACCAAGCTTCATTTCAGTCCTAGGCACTCAAAGGGCACTAAGCATAGAGTGTGAAAACTGAGTTTCCTTGAGAGCTCCTCTGAAGCCTGATGGTGTGTGAAGTTAGTGAGCCAAATGGAGTTGTTCTCCCACAAGAACCACTCGGCTGATCCTTCTTCAATATGCCCTTCACCAACATGCAGTGTTTCCTTGATTGAATTAGCTCTCACACCAATATTTGCATCTAGAGCCTTTGCATTGAGGGCTATCTGAAAACGGCTGTGGTGCTGAAGTTGCCTGTGAATGTGGAGTTGGTGGCATGTGAAACCCGCATGTGGAGCATTCGTTTGTGTGGGATGCTCTCCAAGATTCATTTCAGTCCTAGGCACTCAAAGGGCACTAAGCATAGAGTGTAAAAACTGAGTTTCCTTGAGAGCTGCTTGGAAGCCTGATGGTGTGTGAAGTTAGTGAGCCAAATGGAGTTGTTCTCCCACAAGAACCACTCGGCTGATCCTTCTTCAATATGCCCTTCACCAACATGCAGGGTTTCCTTGATTGAATTAGCTCTCACACCAATATTTGCATCTAGAGCCTTTGCATTGAGGGCTATCTGAAAACGGCTGTGGCACTGAAGTTGCCTGTGAATGTGGAGTTGGTGGCATGTGAAACCCGCATGTGGAGCATTCGTTTGTGTGGGATGCTCTACCAGGTTCATTCCTAGATAATGCACTCAAAGGGCACTAAGCATAGAGTGTGAAAACTGAGTTTTCTTGAGAGCTGCTTGGAAGCCTGATGGTGTGTGAAGTTAGTGAGCCAAATGGAGTTGTTCTCCCACAAGAACCACTCGGCTGATCCTTCTTCAATATGCCCTTCACCAACATGCAGTGTTTCCTTGATTGAATTAGCTCTCACAAAAATATTTGCTTCTAGAGCCTTTGCATTGAGGGCTATCTGAAAACGGCTGTGGCGCTGAAGTTGCCTGTGAATGTGGAGTTGGTGGCATGTGAAACCCGCATGTGGAGCATTCGTTTGTGTGGGATGCTCACCAAGCTTCATTTCAGTCCTTGGCACTCATAGGGCACTAAGCATAGAGTGTGAAAACTGAGTTTCCTTGAGAGCTGCTTGGAAGCCTGATGGTGTGTGAAGTTAGTGAGCCAAATGGAGTTGTTCTCTCACAAGAACCACTCGGCTGATCCTTCCACAATATGCCCTTCACCAACATGCAGTGTTTCCTTGATTGAATTAGCTCTCACACCAATATTTGCATCTAGATCCTTTGCATTGAGGGCTATCTGAAAACGGCTGTGGCGCTGAAGTTTCCTGTGAATGTGGAGTTGGTGGCATGTGAAACCCGCATGTGGAGCATTCGTTTGTGTGGGATGCTCTACCAGGTTCATTCCTAGATAATGCACTCAAAGGGCACTAAGCATAGAGTGTGAAAATTGAGTTTCCTTGAGAGCTGCTTAGAAGCCTGATGGTGTGTGAAGTTAGTGAGCCAAATGGAGTTGTTCTCCCACAAGAACCACTCGGCTGATCCTTCTTCAATATGCCCTTCACCAACATGCAGTATTTCTTTGATTCAATCAGCTCTCACACCAATATTTGCGTGTAGAGCCTTTGCATTGAGGACTATCTGAAAACGGCTGTGGCGCTGAAGTTGCCTGAGAATGTGGAGTTGGTGGCATGTGAAACCCGCCTGTGGAGCATTCGTTTGTGTGGGATGCTCACCAAGCTTCATTTCAGTCCTAGGCACTCAAAGGGCACTAAGCATAGAGTGTGAAAACTGAGTTTCCTTGAGAGCTGCTTGGAAGCCTGGTGGTGTGTGAAGTTAGTGAGCCAAATGGAGTTGTTCTCCCACAAGAACCACTCGGCTGATCCTTCTTCAATATGCCCTTCACCAACATGCAGTGTTTCCTTGATTGAATTAGCTCTCACACCAATATTTGCGTCCAGAGCCATTGCATTGAGGGCTATCTGAAAACGGCTGTGGCGCTGAAGTTGCCTGTGAATGTGGAGTTGGTGGCATGTGAAACCCGCATGTGGAGCATTCCTTTGTGTGGGATGCTCTACCAGGTTCATTCCTAGATAATGCAATTGAAGGGCACTAAGCATAGAGTGTGAAAATTGAGTTTCCTTGAGAGCTGCTTGGAAGCCTGATGGTGTGTGAAGTTAGTGAGCCAAATGGAGTTGTTCTCCCAAAAGAACCACTCGGCTGATCCTTCTTCAATATGCCCTTCACCAACATGCAGTGTTTCCTTGATTGAATTAGCTCTCACACCAATATTTGCGTCTAGAGCCTTTGCATTGAGGGCTATCTGAAAACGGCTGTGGCGCTGAAGTTGCCTGAGAATGTGGAGTTGGTGGCATGTGAAACCCGCATGTGGAGCATTCGTTTGTGTGGGATGCTCACCAAGCTTCATTTCAGTCCTAGGCACTCAAAGGGCACTAAGCATAGAGTGTGAAAACTGAGTTTTCTTGAGAGCTGCTTTTAAGCCTGATGCTGTGTGAAGTTAGTGAGCCAAATGGAGTTGTTCTCCCACAAGAACCACTCGGCTGATCCTTCTTCATTATGCCCTTCACCAACATGAAGTGTTTCCTTGATTGAATTAGCTCTCACACCAATATTTGCGTGCAGAGCCTTTGCATTGAGGGCTATCTGAAAACGGCTGTGGCGCTGAAGTTGCCTGTGAATGTGGAGTTGGTGGCATGTGAAACCCGCATGTGGAGCATTCGTTTGTGTGGGATGCTCTACCAGGTTCATTTCAGTCCTAGGCACTCAAAGGGCACAAAGCAAAGAGTGTGAAAACAGAGTTTCCTTGAGAGCTGCTTGGAAGCCTGATGGTGTGTGAAGTTAGTGAGCCAAATGGAGTCGTTCTCCCACAAGAACCACTCGGCTGATCCTTCTTCAATATGCCCTTCACCAACAGGCTGTGTTTCCTTGATTGAATTAGCTCTCACACCAATATTTGCGTCTAGAGCCTTTGCATTGAGGGCTATCTGAAAACGGCTGTGGCGCTGAAGTTGCCTGAGAATGTGGAGTTGGTGGCACGTGAAACCCGCATGTGGAGCATTCGTTTGTGTGGGATGCTCTACCATGTTAATTCCTAGATAATGCACTCAAAGTGCACTAAGCATAGAGTGTGAAAACTGAGTTTCCTTGAGAGCTGCTTGGAAGCCTGATGGTGTGTGAAGTTAGTGAGCCAAATGGAGTTGTTCTCCCACAAGAACCACTCGGCTGATCCTACTTCAATATGCCCTTCACCAACATGCAGTGTTTCCTTGATTGAATTAGCTCTCACACCAATATTTGCATCTAGAGCCTTTGCATTGAGGGCTATCTGAAAACGGCTGTGGCGCTGAAGTTGCCTGTGAATGTGGAGTTGGTGGCATGTGAAACCCGCATGTGGAGCATTCGTTTGTGTGGGATGCTCACCAAGTTTCATTTCAGTCCTAGGTACTCAAAGTGCACTAAGCATAGAGTGTGAATACGAGGTTTTCTTGAGAGCTGCTTGGAAGCCTGATGGTGTGTGAAGTTAGTGAGCCAAATGGAGTTGTTCTCCCACAAGAACCACTCGGCTGATCCTTCTTCAATATGCCCTTCACCAACATGCAGTGTTTCCTTGATTGAATTAGCTCTCACACCAATATTTGCGTCTAGAGCCTTTGCATTGAGGGCTATCTGAAAACGGCTGTGGCGCTGAAGTTGCCTGAGAATGTGGAGTTGGTGGCATGTGAAACCCGCATGTGGAGCATTCGTTTGTGTGGGATGCTCACCAAGCTTCATTTCAGTCCTAGGCACTCAAAGGGCACTAAGCATAGAGTGTGAAAACTGAGTTTCCTTGAGAGCTCCTCTGAAGCCTGATGGTGTGTGAAGTTAGTGAGCCAAATGGAGTTGTTCTCCCACAAGAACCACTCGGCTGATCCTTCTTCAATATGCCCTTCACCAACATGCAGTGTTTCCTTGATTGAATTAGCTCTCACACCAATATTTGCATCTAGAGCCTTTGCATTGAGGGCTATCTGAAAACGGCTGTGGCGCTGAAGTTGCCTGTGAATGTGGAGTTGGTGGCATGTGAAACCCGCATGTGGAGCATTCGTTTGTGTGGGATGCTCTCCAAGATTCATTTCAGTCCTAGGCACTCAAAGGGCACTAAGCATAGAGTGTGAAAACTGAGTTTCCTTGAGAGCTGCTTGGAAACCTGATGGTGTGTGAAGTTAGTGAGCCAAATGGAGTTGTTCTCCCACAAGAACCACTCGGCTGATCCTTCTTCAATATGCCCTTCACCAACATGCAGGGTTTCCTTGATTGAATTAGCTCTCACACCAATATTTGCATCTAGAGCCTTTGCATTGAGGGCTATCTGAAAACGGCTGTGGCACTGAAGTTGCCTGTGAATGTGGAGTTGGTGGCATGTGAAACCCGCATGTGGAGCATTCGTTTGTGTGGGATGCTCTACCAGGTTCATTCCTAGATAATGCACTCAAAGGGCACTAAGCATAGAGTGTGAAAACTGAGTTTTCTTGAGAGCTGCTTGGAAGCCTGATGGTGTGTGAAGTTAGTGAGCCAAATGGAGTTGTTCTCTCACAAGAACCACTCGGCTGATCCTTCTTCAATATGCCCTTCACCAACATGCAGTGTTTCCTTGATTGAATTAGCTCTCACAAAAATATTTGCTTCTAGAGCCTTTGCATTGAGGGCTATCTGAAAACGGCTGTGGCGCTGAAGTTGCCTGTGAATGTGGAGTTGGTGGCATGTGAAACCCGCATGTGGAGCATTCGTTTGTGTGGGATGCTCACCAAGCTTCATTTCAGTCCTTGGCACTCATAGGGCACTAAGCATAGAGTGTGAAAACTGAGTTTCCTTGAGAGCTGCTTGGAAGCCTGATGGTGTGTGAAGTTAGTGAGCCAAATGGAGTTGTTCTCTCACAAGAACCACTCGGCTGATCCTTCCACAATATGCCCTTCACCAACATGCAGTGTTTCCTTGATTGAATTAGCTCTCACACCAATATTTGCATCTAGAGCCTTTGCATTGAGGGCTATCTGAAAACGGCTGTGGCGCTGAAGTTTCCTGTGAATGTGGAGTTGGTGGCATGTGAAACCCGCATGTGGAGCATTCGTTTGTGTGGGATGCTCTACCAGGTTCATTCCTAGATAATGCACTCAAAGGGGACTAAGCATAGAGTGTGAAAATTGAGTTTCCTTGAGAGCTGCTTAGAAGCCTGATGGTGTGTGAAGTTAGTGAGCCAAATGGAGTTGTTCTCCCACAAGAACCACTCGGCTGATCCTTCTTCAATATGCCCTTCACCAACATGCAGTATTTCTTTGATTCAATCAGCTCTCACACCAATATTTGCGTGTAGAGCCTTTGCATTGAGGACTATCTGAAAACGGCTGTGGCGCTGAAGTTGCCTGAGAATGTGGAGTTGGTGGCATGTGAAACCCGCATGTGGAGCATTCGTTTGTGTGGGATGCTCACCAAGCTTCATTTCAGTCCTAGGCACTCAAAGGGCACTAAGCATAGAGTGTGAAAACTGAGTTTCCTTGAGAGCTGCTTGGAAGCCTGGTGGTGTGTGAAGTTAGTGAGCCAAATGGAGTTGTTCTCCCACAAGAACCACTCGGCTGATCCTTCTTCAATATGCCCTTCACCAACATGCACTGTTTCCTTGATTGAATTAGCTCTCACACCAATATTTGCGTCCAGAGCCATTGCATTGAGGGCTATCTGAAAACGGCTGTGGCGCTGAAGTTGCCTGTGAATGTGGAGTTGGTGGCATGTGAAACCCGCATGTGGAGCATTCGTTTGTGTGGGATGCTCTACCAGGTTCATTCCTAGATAATGCAATCAAAGGGCACTAAGCATAGAGTGTGAAAATTGAGTTTCCTTGAGAACTGCTTGGAAGCCTGATGGTGTGTGAAGTTAGTGAGCCAAATGGAGTTGTTCTCCCACAAGAACCACTCGGCTGATCCTTCTTCAATATGCCCTTCACCAACATGCAGTATTTCTTTGATTCAATCAGCTCTCACACCAATATTTGCGTGTAGAGCCTTTGCATTGAGGACTATCTGAAAACGGCTGTGGCGCTGAAGTTGCCTGAGAATGTGGAGTTGGTGGCATGTGAAACCCGCATGTGGAGCATTCGTTTGTGTGGGATGCTCACCAAGCTTCATTTCAGTCCTAGGCACTCAAAGGGCACTAACATAGAGTGTGAAAACTGAGTTTCCTTGAGAGCTGCTTGGAAGCCTGGTGGTGTGTGAAGTTAGTGAGCCAAATGGAGTTGTTCTCCCAGAAGAACCACTCGGCTGATCCTTCTTCAATATGCCCTTCACCAACATGCAGTGTTTCCTTGATTGAATTAGCTCTCACACCAATATTTGCGTCCAGAGCCATTGCATTGAGGGCTATCTGAAAACGGCTGTGGCGCTGAATTTGCCTGTGAATGTGGAGTTGGTGGCATGTGAAACCCGCATGTGGAGCATTCGTTTGTGTGGGATGCTCTACCAGGTTCATTCCTAGATAATGCACTCAAAGGGCACTAAGCATAGAGTGTGAAAATTGAGTTTCCTTGAGAGCTGCTTGGAAGCCTGATGGTGTGTGAAGTTAGTGAGCCAAATGGAGTTGTTCTCCCAAAAGAACCACTCGGCTGATCCTTCTTCAATATGCCCTTCACCAACATGCAGTGTTTCCTTGATTGAATTAGCTCTCACACCAATATTTCCGTCTAGAGCCTTTGCATTGAGGGCTATCTGAAAACGGCTGTGGCGCTGAAGTTGCCTGAGAATGTGGAGTTGGTGGCATGTGAAACCCGCATGTGGAGCATTCGTTTGTGTGGGATGCTCACCAAGCTTCATTTCAGTCCTAGGCACTCAAAGGGCACTAAGCATAGAGTGTGAAAACTGAGTTTTCTTGAGAGCTGCTTGGAAGCCTGTTGCTGTGTGAAGTTAGTGAGCCAAATGGAGTTGTTCTCCCACAAGAACCACTCGGCTGATCCTTCTTCATTATGCCCTTCACCAACATGAAGTGTTTCCTTGATTGAATTAGCTCTCACACCAATATTTGCGTGTAGAGCCTTTGCATTGAGGGCTATCTGAAAACGGCTGTGGCGCTGAAGTTGCCTGTGAATGTGGAGTTGGTGGCATGTGAAACCCGCATGTGGAGCATTCGTTTGTGTGGGATGCTCTACCAGGTTCATTTCAGTCCTAGGCACTCAAAGGGCACAAAGCAAAGAGTGTGAAAACAGAGTTTCCTTGAGAGCTGCTTGGAAGCCTGATGGTGTGTGAAGTTAGTGAGCCAAATGGAGTCGTTCTCCCACAAGAACCACTCGGCTGATCCTTCTTCAATATGCCCTTCACCAACATGCAGTGTTTCCTTGATTGAATTAGCTCTCACACCAATATTTGCGTCTAGAGCCTTTGCATTGAGGGCTATCTCAAAACGGCTGTGGCGCTGAAGTTGCCTGTGAATGCGGAGTTGGTGGCATGTGAAACCCGCATGTGGAGCATTCGTTTGTGTGGGATGCTCTACCAGGTTCATTTCAGTCCTAGGCACTCAAAGGGCACTAAGCATAGAGTGTGAAAACTGAGTTTCCTTGAGAGCTGCTTGGAAGCCTGATGGTGTGTGAAGTTAGTGAGCCAAATGGAGTTGTTCTCCCACAAGAACCACTCGGCTGATCCTTCCACAATATGCCCTTCACCAACATGCAGTGTTTCCTTGATTGAATTAGCTCTCACACCAATATTTTCGTCTAAATTCTTTACATTGAGGGCTATCTGAAAATGGCTGTGGCGCTGAAGTTGCCTGAGAATGTGGAGTTGGTGGCATGTGAAACCCGCATGTGGAGCATTCGTTTGTGTGGGATGCTCTACCAGGTTCATTTCTAGATAATGCACTCAACGGGCACTAAGCATAGAGTGTGAAAACTGAGTTTCCTTGAGAGCTCCTCTGAAGCCTGACGGTGTGTGAAGTTAGTGAGCCAAATGGAGTTGTTCTCCCACAAGAACCCCTCGGCTGATCCTTCTTCAATATGCCCTTCACCAACATGCAGTGTTTAATTGATTGAATTAGCTCTCACACCAATATTTGCGTCTAGAGCCTTTGCATTGAGGGCTATCTGAAAACGGCTGTGGCGCTGAAGTTGCCTGTGAATGTGGAGTTGGTGGCATGTGAAACCCGCATGTGGAGCATTGGTTTGTGTGGGATGCTCATCAAGCTTCATTTCAGTCCTAGGCACTCAAAGGGCACTAAGCATAGAGTGTGAAAACTGAGTTTCCTTGAGAGCTGCTTGGAAGCCTGATGGTGTGTGAAGTTAGTGAGCCAAATGGAGTTGTTCTCCCACAAGAACCACTCGGCTGATCCTTCTTCAATATGCCCTCCACCAACATGCAGTGTTTCCTTGATTGAATTAACTCTCACACCAATATTTGCGTCTAGAGCCTTTGCATTGAGGGCTATCTGAAAACGGCTGTGGCGCTGAAGTTGCCTGAGAATGTGGAGTTGGTGGCATGTGAAACCCGCATGTGGAGCATTCGTTTGTGTGGGATGCTCATCAAGATTCATTTCAGTCCTAGGCACTCAAAGGGCACTAAGCATAGAGTGTGAAAACTGAGTTTCCTTGAGAGCTGCTTGGAAGCCTGATGGTGTGTGAAGTTAGTGAGCCAAATGGAGTTGTTCTCCCACAAGAACCACTCGGCTGATCCTTCTTCAATATGCCCTTCACCAACATGCAGTGTTTCCTTGATTGAATTAGCTCTCACACCAATATTTGGGTCTAGAGCCTTTGCATTGAGGGCTATCTGAAAACGGCTGTGGCGCTGAAGTTGCCTGAGAATGTGGAGTTGGTGGCATGTGAAACCCGCATGTGGAGCATTCGTTTGTGGGGGATGCTCACCAAGCTTCATTTCAGTCCTAGGCTCTCAAAGGGCACTAAGCATAGAGTGTGAAAACTGAGTTTTCTTGAGAGCTGCTTGGAAGCCTGATGGTGTGTGAAGTTAGTGAGCCAAATGGAGTTGTTCTCCCACAAGAACCACTCGGCTGATCCTTCTTCAATATGCCCTTCACCAACATGCAGTGTTTCCTTGATTGAATTAGCTCTCACACCAATATTTTCGTCTAAATTCTTTACATTGAGGGCTATCTGAAAATGGCTGTGGCGCTGAAGTTGCCTGAGAATGTGGAGTTGGTGGCATGTGAAACCCGCATGTGGAGCTTTCGTTTGTGTGGGATGCTCTACCAGGTTCATTTCTAGATAATGCACTCAACGGGCACTAAGCATAGAGTGTGAAAACTGAGGTTCCTAGAGAGCTCCTCTGAAGCCTGACGGTGTGTGAAGTTAGTGAGCCAAATGGAGTTGTTCTCCCACAAGAGCCCCTCGGCTGATCCTTCTTCAATATGCCCTTCACCAACATGCAGTGTTTAATTGATTGAATTAGCTCTCACACCAATATTTGCGTCTAGAGCCTTTGCATTGAGGGCTATCTGAAAACGGCTGTGGCGCTGAAGTTGCCTGTGAATGTGGAGTTGGTGGCATGTGAAACCCGCATGTGGAGCATTCGTTTGTGTGGGATGCTCATCAAGCTTCATTTCAGTCCTAGGCACTCAAAGGGCACTAAGCATAGAGTGTGAAAACTGAGTTTCCTTGAGAGCTGCTTGGAAGCCTGATGGTGTGTGAAGTTAGTGAGCCAAATGGAGTTGTTCTCCCACAAGAACCACTCGGCTGATCCTTCTTCAATATGCCCTCCACCAACATGCAGTGTTTCCTTGATTGAATTAACTCTCACACCAATATTTGCGTCTAGAGCCTTTGCATTGAGGGCTATCTGAAAACGGCTGTGGCGCTGAAGTTGCCTGAGAATGTGGAGTTGGTGGCATGTGAAACCCGCATGTGGAGCATTCGTTTGTGTGGGATGCTCATCAAGATTCATTTCAGTCCTAGGCACTCAAAGGGCACTAAGCATAGAGTGTGAAAACTGAGTTTCCTTGAGAGCTGCTTGGAAGCCTGATGGTGTGTGAAGTTAGTGAGCCAAATGGAGTTGTTCTCCCACAAGAACCACTCGGCTGATCCTTCTTCAATATGCCCTTCACCAACATGCAGTGTTTCCTTGATTGAATCAGCTCTCACGCAAATCTTTGCGTCTAGAGCCTTTGCATTGAGGGCTATCTGAAAACGGCTGTGGCGCTGAAGTTGCCTGAGAATGTGGAGTTGGTGGCATGTGAAACCCGCATGTGGAGCATTCGTTTGTGGGGGATGCTCACCAAGCTTCATTTCAGTCCTGGGCTCTCAAAGGGCACTAAGCATAGAGTGTGAAAACTGAGTTTTCTTGAGAGCTGCTTGGAAGCCTGATGGTGTGTGAAGTTAGTGAGCCAAATGGAGTTGTTCTCCCACAACAACCACTCGGCTGATCCTTCCACAATATGCCCTTCACCAACATGCAGTGTTTCCTTGATTGAATTAGCTCTCACACCAATATTTTCGTCTAAATTCTTTACATAGAGGGCTATCTGAAAATGGCTGTGGCGCTGAAGTTGCCTGAGAATGTGGAGTTGGTGGCATGTGAAACCCGCATGTGGAGCATTCGTTTGTGGGGGATGCTCTACCAGGTTCATTTATAGATAATGCACTCAACGGGCACTAAGCATAGAGTGTGAAAACTGAGGTTCCTAGAGAGCTCCTCTGAAGCCTGACGGTGTGTGAAGTTAGTGAGCCAAATGGAGTTGTTCTCCCACAAGAACCACTCGGCTGATCCTTCTTCAATATGCCCTTCACCAACATGCATTGTTTAATTGATTGAATTAGCTCTCACACCAATATTTGCGTCTAGAGCCTTTGCATTGAGGGCTATCTGAAAACGGCTGTGGCGCTGAAGTTGCCTGTGAATGTGGAGTTGGTGGCATGTGAAACCCGCATGTGGAGCATTGGTTTGTGTGGGATGCTCATCAAGCTTCTTTTCAGTCCTAGGCACTCAAAGGGCACTAAGCATAGAGTGTGAAAACTGAGTTTCCTTGAGAGCTGCTTGGAAGCCTGATGGTGTGTGAAGTTAGTGAGCCAAATGGAGTTGTTCTCCCACAAGAACCACTCGGCTGATCCTTCTTCAATATGCCCTCCACCAACATGCAGTGTTTCCTTGATTGAATTAGCTCTCACACCAATATTTGCGTCTAGAGCCTTTGCATTGAGGGCTATCTGAAAACGGCTGTGGCGCTGAAGTTGCCTGAGAATGTGGAGTTGGTGGCATGTGAAACCCGCATGTGGAGCATTCGTTTGTGTGGGATGCACACCAAGCTTCATTTCAGTCCTAGGCACTCAAAGGGCACTAAGCATAGAGTGTGAAAACTGAGTTTCCTTGAGAGCTGCTTGGAAGCCTGATGGTGTGTGAAGTTAGTGAGCCAAATGGAGTTGTTCTCCCACAAGAACCACTCGGCTGATCCTTCTTCAATATGCCCTTCACCAACATGCAGTGTTTCCTTGATTGAATCAGCTCTCACGCCAATATTTGCGTGTAGAGCCTTTGCATTGAGGGCTATCTGAAAACGGCTGTGGCGCTGAAGTTGCCTGTGAATGTGGAGTTGGTGGCATGTGAAACCCGCATGTGGAGCATTCGTTTGTGTGGGATGCTCTACCAGGTTCATTCCTAGATAATGCACTCAAAGGGCACTAAGCATAGAGTGTGAAAATTGAGTTTCCTTGAGAGCTGCTTAGAAGCCTGATGGTGTGTGAAGTTAGTGAGCCAAATGGAGTTGTTCTCCCACAAGAACCACTCGGCTGATCCTTCTTCAATATGCCCTTCACCAACATGCAGTATTTCTTTGATTCAATCAGCTCTCACACCAATATTTGCGTGTAGAGCCTTTGCATTGAGGGCTATCTGAAAACGGCTGTGGCGCTGAAGTTGCCTGAGAATGTGGAGTTGGTGGCATGTGAAACCCGCATGTGGAGCATTCGTTTGTGTGGGATGCTCTACCAGGTTCATTTCAGTCCTAGGCACTCAAAGGGCACTAAGCAAAGAGTGTGAAAACTGAGTTTCCTTGAGAGCTGCTTGGAAGCCTGGTGGTGTGTGAAGTTAGTGAGCCAAATGGAGTTGTTCTCCCACAAGAACCACTTGGCTGATCCTTCTTCAATATGCCCTTCACCAACATGCAGTGTTTCCTTGATTGAATTAGCTCTCACACCAATATTTGCATCCAGAGCCATTGCATTGAGGGCTATCTGAAAACGGCTGTGGCGCTGAAGTTGCCTGAGAATGTGGAGTTGGTGGCATGTGAAACCCGCATGTGGAGCATTCGTTTGTGTGGGATGCTCTACCAGGTTCATTTCTAGATAATGCACTCAACGGGCACTAAGCATAGAGTGTGAAAACTGAGGTTCCTAGAGAGCTCCTCTGAAGCCTGACGGTGTGTGAAGTTAGTGAGCCAAATGGAGTTGTTCTCCCACAAGAACCCCTCGGCTGATCCTTCTTCAATATGCCCTTCACCAACATGCAGTGTTTAATTGATTGAATTAGCTCTCACACCAATATTTGCGTGTAGAGCCTTTGCATTGAGGGCTATCTGAAAACGGCTGTGGCGCTGAAGTTGCCTGTGAATGTGGAGTTGGTGGCATGTGAAACCCGCATGTGGAGCATTGGTTTGTGTGGGATGCTCATCAAGCTTCATTTCAGTCCTAGGCACTCAAAGGGCACTAAGCATAGAGTGTGAAAACTGAGTTTCCTTGAGAGCTGCTTGGAAGCCTGATGGTGTGTGAAGTTAGTGAGCCAAATGGAGTTGTTCTCCCACAAGAACCACTCGGCTGATCCTTCTTCAATATGCCCTCCACCAACATGCAGTGTTTCCTTGATTGAATTAACTCTCACACCAATATTTGCGTCTAGAGCCTTTGCATTGAGGGCTATCTGAAAACGGCTGTGGCGCTGAAGTTGCCTGAGAATGTGGAGTTGGTGGCATGTGAAACCCGCATGTGGAGCATTCGTTTGTGTGGGATGCTCATCAAGATTCATTTCAGTCCTAGGCACTCAAAGGGCACTAAGCATAGAGTGTGAAAACTGAGTTTCCTTGAGAGCTGCTTGGAAGCCTGATGGTGTGTGAAGTTAGTGAGCCAAATGGAGTTGTTCTCCCACAAGAACCACTCGGCTGATCCTTCTTCAATATGCCCTTCACCAACATGCAGTGTTTCCTTGATTGAATTAGCTCTCACACCAATATTTGGGTCTAGAGCCTTTGCATTGAGGGCTATCTGAAAACGGCTGTGGCGCTGAAGTTGCCTGAGAATGTGGAGTTGGTGGCATGTGAAACCCGCATGTGGAGCATTCGTTTGTGGGGGATGCTCACCAAGCTTCATTTCAGTCCTAGGCTCTCAAAGGGCACTAAGCATAGAGTGTGAAAACTGAGTTTTCTTGAGAGCTGCTTGGAAGCCTGATGGTGTGTGAAGTTAGTGAGCCAAATGGAGTTGTTCTCCCACAAGAACCACTCGGCTGATCCTTCTTCAATATGCCCTTCACCAACATGCAGTGTTTCCTTGATTGAATTAGCTCTCACACCAATATTTTCGTCTAAATTCTTTACATTGAGGGCTATCTGAAAATGGCTGTGGCGCTGAAGTTGCCTGAGAATGTGGAGTTGGTGGCATGTGAAACCCGCATGTGGAGCTTTCGTTTGTGTGGGATGCTCTACCAGGTTCATTTCTAGATAATGCACTCAACGGGCACTAAGCATAGAGTGTGAAAACTGAGGTTCCTAGAGAGCTCCTCTGAAGCCTGACGGTGTGTGAAGTTAGTGAGCCAAATGGAGTTGTTCTCCCACAAGAACCCCTCGGCTGATCCTTCTTCAATATGCCCTTCACCAACATGCAGTGTTTAATTGATTGAATTAGCTCTCACACCAATATTTGCGTCTAGAGCCTTTGCATTGAGGGCTATCTGAAAACGGCTGTGGCGCTGAAGTTGCCTGTGAATGTGGAGTTGGTGGCATGTGAAACCCGCATGTGGAGCATTCGTTTGTGTGGGATGCTCATCAAGCTTCATTTCAGTCCTAGGCACTCAAAGGGCACTAAGCATAGAGTGTGAAAACTGAGTTTCCTTGAGAGCTGCTTGGAAGCCTGATGGTGTGTGAAGTTAGTGAGCCAAATGGAGTTGTTCTCCCACAAGAACCACTCGGCTGATCCTTCTTCAATATGCCCTTCACCAACATGCAGTGTTTCCTTGATTGAATCAGCTCTCACGCCAATCTTTGCGTCTAGAGCCTTTGCATTGAGGGCTATCTGAAAACGGCTGTGGCGCTGAAGTTGCCTGAGAATGTGGAGTTGGTGGCATGTGAAACCCGCATGTGGAGCATTCGTTTGTGGGGGATGCTCACCAAGCTTCATTTCAGTCCTGGGCTCTCAAAGGGCACTAAGCATAGAGTGTGAAAACTGAGTTTTCTTGAGAGCTGCTTGGAAGCCTGATGGTGTGTGAAGTTAGTGAGCCAAATGGAGTTGTTCTCCCACAACAACCACTCGGCTGATCCTTCCACAATATGCCCTTCACCAACATGCAGTGTTTCCTTGATTGAATTAGCTCTCACACCAATATTTTCGTCTAAATTCTTTACATAGAGGGCTATCTGAAAATGGCTGTGGCGCTGAAGTTGCCTGAGAATGTGGAGTTGGTGGCATGTGAAACCCGCATGTGGAGCATTCGTTTGTGGGGGATGCTCTACCAGGTTCATTTATAGATAATGCACTCAACGGGCACTAAGCATAGAGTGTGAAAACTGAGGTTCCTAGAGAGCTCCTCTGAAGCCTGACGGTGTGTGAAGTTAGTGAGCCAAATGGAGTTGTTCTCCCACAAGAACCACTCGGCTGATCCTTCTTCAATATGCCCTTCACCAACATGCATTGTTTAATTGATTGAATTAGCTCTCACACCAATATTTGCGTCTAGAGCCTTTGCATTGAGGGCTATCTGAAAACGGCTGTGGCGCTGAAGTTGCCTGTGAATGTGGAGTTGGTGGCATGTGAAACACGCATGTGGAGCATTGGTTTGTGTGGGATGCTCATCAAGCTTCTTTTCAGTCCTAGGCACTCAAAGGGCACTAAGCATAGAGTGTGAAAACTGAGTTTCCTTGAGAGCTGCTTGGAAGCCTGATGGTGTGTGAAGTTAGTGAGCCAAATGGAGTTGTTCTCCCACAAGAACCACTCGGCTGATCCTTCTTCAATATGCCCTCCACCAACATGCAGTGTTTCCTTGATTGAATTAGCTCTCACACCAATATTTGCGTCTAGAGCCTTTGCATTGAGGGCTATCTGAAAACGGCTGTGGCGCTGAAGTTGCCTGAGAATGTGGAGTTGGTGGCATGTGAAACCCGCATGTGGAGCATTCGTTTGTGTGGGATGCACACCAAGCTTCATTTCAGTCCTAGGCACTCAAAGGGCACTAAGCATAGAGTGTGAAAACTGAGTTTCCTTGAGAGCTGCTTGGAAGCCTGATGGTGTGTGAAGTTAGTGAGCCAAATGGAGTTGTTCTCCCACAAGAACCACTCGGCTGATCCTTCTTCAATATGCCCTTCACCAACATGCAGTGTTTCCTTGATTGAATCAGCTCTCACGCCAATATTTGCGTGTAGAGCCTTTGCATTGAGGGCTATCTGAAAACGGCTGTGGCGCTGAAGTTGCCTGTGAATGTGGAGTTGGTGGCATGTGAAACCCGCATGTGGAGCATTCGTTTGTGTGGGATGCTCTACCAGGTTCATTCCTAGATAATGCACTCAAAGGGCACTAAGCATAGAGTGTGAAAATTGAGTTTCCTTGAGAGCTGCTTAGAAGCCTGATGGTGTGTGAAGTTAGTGAGCCAAATGGAGTTGTTCTCCCACAAGAACCACTCGGCTGATCCTTCTTCAATATGCCCTTCACCAACATGCAGTATTTCTTTGATTCAATCAGCTCTCACACCAATATTTGCGTGTAGAGCCTTTGCATTGAGGGCTATCTGAAAACGGCTGTGGCGCTGAAGTTGCCTGAGAATGTGGAGTTGGTGGCATGTGAAACCCGCATGTGGAGCATTCGTTTGTGTGGGATGCTCTACCAGGTTCATTTCAGTCCTAGGCACTCAAAGGGCACTAAGCAAAGAGTGTGAAAACTGAGTTTCCTTGAGAGCTGCTTGGAAGCCTGGTGGTGTGTGAAGTTAGTGAGCCAAATGGAGTTGTTCTCCCACAAGAACCACTTGGCTGATCCTTCTTCAATATGCCCTTCACCAACATGCAGTGTTTCCTTGATTGAATTAGCTCTCACACCAATATTTGCATCCAGAGCCATTGCATTGAGGGCTATCTGAAAACGGCTGTGGCGCTGAAGTTGCCTGTGAATGTGGAGTTGGTGGCATGTGAAACCCGCATGTGGAGCATTCGTTTGTGTGGGATGCTCTACCAGGTTCATTCCTAGATAATGCAATCAAAAGGCACTAAGCATAGAGTGTGAAAATTGAGTTTCCTTGAGAGCTGCTTGGAAGCCTGATGGTGTGTGAAGTTAGTGAGCCAAATGGAGTTGTTCTCCCACAAGAACCACTCGGCTGATCCTTCTTCAATATGCCCTTCACCAACATGCAGTGTTTCCTTGATTGAATTAGCTCTCATACCAATATTTGCGTCTAGAGCCTTTGCATTGAGGGCTATCTGAAAACGGCTGTGGCGCTGAAGTTGCCTGAGAATGTGGAGTTGGTGGCATGTGAAACCCGCATGTGGAGCATTCGTTTGTGTGGGATGCTCTACCAGGTTCATTTCTAGATAATGCACTCAACGGGCACTAAGCATAGAGTGTGAAAACTGAGGTTCCTAGAGAGCTCCTCTGAAGCCTGACGGTGTGTGAAGTTAGTGAGCCAAATGGAGTTGTTCTCCCACAAGAACCCCTCGGCTGATCCTTCTTCAATATGCCCTTCACCAACATGCAGTGTTTAATTGATTGAATTAGCTCTCACACCAATATTTGCGTCTAGAGCCTTTGCATTGAGGGCTATCTGAAAACGGCTGTGGCGCTGAAGTTGCCTGTGAATGTGGAGTTGGTGGCATGTGAAACCCGCATGTGGAGCATTGGTTTGTGTGGGATGCTCATCAAGCTTCATTTCAGTCCTAGGCACTCAAAGGGCACTAAGCATAGAGTGTGAAAACTGAGTTTCCTTGAGAGCTGCTTGGAAGCCTGATGGTGTGTGAAGTTAGTGAGCCAAATGGAGTTGTTCTCCCACAAGAACCACTCGGCTGATCCTTCTTCAATATGCCCTCCACCAACATGCAGTGTTTCCTTGATTGAATTAACTCTCACACCAATATTTGCGTCTAGAGCCTTTGCATTGAGGGCTATCTGAAAACGGCTGTGGCGCTGAAGTTGCCTGAGAATGTGGAGTTGGTGGCATGTGAAACCCGCATGTGGAGCATTCGTTTGTGCGGGAAGCTCATCAAGATTCATTTCAGTCCTAGGCACTCAAAGGGCACTAAGCATAGAGTGTGAAAACTGAGTTTCCTTGAGAGATGCTTGGAAGCCTGATGGTGTGTGAAGTTAGTGAGCCAAATGGAGTTGTTCTCCCACAAGAACCACTCGGCTGATCCTTCTTCAATATGCCCTTCACCAACATGCAGTGTTTCCTTGATTGAATTAGCTCTCACACCAATATTTGGGTCTAGAGCCTTTGCATTGAGGGCTATCTGAAAACGGCTGTGGCGCTGAAGTTGCCTGAGAATGTGGAGTTGGTGGCATGTGAAACCCGCATGTGGAGCATTCGTTTGTGTGGGATGCTCACCAAGCTTCATTTCAGTCCTAGGCTCTCAAAGGGCACTAAGCATAGAGTGTGAAAACTGAGTTTTCTTGAGAGCTGCTTGGAAGCCTCATGGTGTGTGAAGTTAGTGAGCCAAATGGAGTTGTTCTCCCACAAGAACCACTCGGCTGATCCTTCCACAATATGCCCTTCACCAACATGCAGTGTTTCCTTGATTGAATTAGCTCTCACACCATTATTTTCGTCTAAATTCTTTACATTGAGGGCTATCTGAAAATGGCTGTGGCGCTGAATTTGCCTGAGAATGTGGAGTTGGTGGCATGTGAAACCCGCATGTGGAGCATTCGTTTGTGTGGGATGCTCTACCAGGTTCATTTCTAGATAATGCACTCAACGGGCACTAAGCATAGAGTGTGAAAACTGAGGTTCCTAGAGAGCTCCTCTGAAGCCTGACGGTGTGTGAAGTTAGTGAGCCAAATGGAGTTGTTCTCCCACAAGAACCCCTCGGCTGATCCTTCTTCAATATGCCCTTCACCAACATGCAGTGTTTAATTGATTGAATTAGCTCTCACACCAATATTTGCGTCTAGAGCCTTTGCATTGAGGGCTATCTGAAAACGGCTGTGGCGCTGAAGTTGCCTGTGAATGTGGAGTTGGTGGCATGTGAAACCCGCATGTGGAGCATTCGTTTGTGTGGGATGCTCATCAAGCTTCATTTCAGTCCTAGGCACTCAAAGGGCACTAAGCATAGAGTGTGAAAACTGAGTTTCCTTGAGAGCTGCTTGGAAGCCTGATGGTGTGTGAAGTTAGTGAGCCAAATGGAGTTGTTCTCCCACAAGAACCACTCGGCTGATCCTTCTTCAATATGCCCTCCACCAACATGCAGTGTTTCCTTGATTGAATTAACTCTCACACCAATATTTGCGTCTAGAGCCTTTGCATTGAGGGCTATCTGAAAACGGCTGTGGCGCTGAAGTTGCCTGAGAATGTGGAGTTGGTGGCATGTGAAACCCGCATGTGGAGCATTCGTTTGTGTGGGATGCTCATCAAGATTCATTTCAGTCCTAGGCACTCAAAGGGCACTAAGCATAGAGTGTGAAAACTGAGTTTTCTTGAGAGCTGCTTGGAAGCCTGATGGTGTGTGAAGTTAGTGAGCCAAATGGAGTTGTTCTCCCACAAGAACCACTCGGCTGATCCTTCTTCAATATGCCCTTCACCAACATGCAGTGTTTCCTTGATTGAATCAGCTCTCACGCCAATATTTGCGTCTAGAGCCTTTGCATTGAGGGCTATCTGAAAACGGCTGTGGCGCTGAAGTTGCCTGAGAATGTGGAGTTGGTGGCATGTGAAACCCGCATGTGGAGCATTCGTTTGTGGGGGATGCTCACCAAGCTTCATTTCAGTCCTGGGCTCTCAAAGGGCACTAAGCATAGAGTGTGAAAACTGAGTTTTCTTGAGAGCTGCTTGGAAGCCTGATGGTGTGTGAAGTTAGTGAGCCAAATGGAGTTGTTCTCCCACAACAACCACTCGGCTGATCCTTCCACAATATGCCCTTCACCAACATGCAGTGTTTCCTTGATTGAATTAGCTCTCACACCAATATTTTCGTCTAAATTCTTTACATAGAGGGCTATCTGAAAATGGCTGTGGCGCTGAAGTTGCCTGAGAATGTGGAGTTGGTGGCATGTGAAACCAGCATGTGGAGCATTCGTTTGTGGGGGATGCTCTACCAGGTTCATTTCTAGATAATGCACTCAACGGGCACTAAGCATAGAGTGTGAAAACTGAGGTTCCTAGTGAGCTCCTCTGAAGCCTGACGGTGTGTGAAGTTAGTGAGCCAAATGGAGTTGTTCTCCCACAAGAACCCCTCGGCTGATCCTTCTTCAATATGCCCTTCACCAACATGCATTGTTTAATTGATTGAATTAGCTATCACACCAATATTTGCGTCTAGAGCCTTTGCATTGAGGGCTATCTGAAAACGGCTGTGGCGCTGAAGTTGCCTGTGAATGTGGAGTTGGTGGCATGTGAAACACGCATGTGGAGCATTGGTTTGTGTGGGATGCTCATCAAGCTTCTTTTCAGTCCTAGGCACTCAAAGGGCACTAAGCATAGAGTGTGAAAACTGAGTTTCCTTGAGAGCTGCTTGGAAGCCTGATGGTGTGTGAAGTTAGTGAGCCAAATGGAGTTGTTCTCCCACAAGAACCACTCGGCTGATCCTTCTTCAATATGCCCTCCACCAACATGCAGTGTTTCCTTGATTGAATTAGCTCTCACACCAATATTTGCGTCTAGAGCCTTTGCATTGAGGGCTATCTGAAAACGGCTGTGGCGCTGAAGTTGCCTGAGAATGTGGAGTTGGTGGCATGTGAAACCCGCATGTGGAGCATTCGTTTGTGTGGGATGCACACCAAGCTTCATTTCAGTCCTAGGCACTCAAAGGGCACTAAGCATAGAGTGTGAAAACTTAGTTTCCTTGAGAGCTGCTTGGAAGCCTGATGGTGTGTGAAGTTAGTGAGCCAAATGGAGTTGTTCTCCCACAAGAACCACTCGGCTGATCCTTCTTCAATATGCCCTTCACCAACATGCAGTGTTTCCTTGATTGAATCAGCTCTCACGCCAATATTTGCGTGTAGAGCCTTTGCATTGAGGGCTATCTGAAAACGGCTGTGGCGCTGAAGTTGCCTGTGAATGTGGAGTTGGTGGCATGTGAAACCCGCATGTGGAGCATTCGTTTGTGTGGGATGCTCTACCAGGTTCATTCCTAGATAATGCACTCAAAGGGCACTAAGCATAGAGTGTGAAAATTGAGTTTCCTTGAGAGCTGCTTAGAAGCCTGATGGTGTGTGAAGTTAGTGAGACAAATGGAGTTGTTCTCCCACAAGAACCACTCGGCTGATCCTTCTTCAATATGCCCTTCACCAACATGCAGTATTTCTTTGATTCAATCAGCTCTCACACCAATATTTGCGTGTAGAGCCTTTACATTGAGGGCTATCTGAAAACGGCTGTGGCGCTGAAGTTGCCTGAGAATGTGGAGTTGGTGGCATGTGAAACCCGCATGTGGAGCATTCGTTTGTGTGGGATGCTCTACCAGGTTCATTTCAGTCCTAGGCACTCAAAGGGCACTAAGCAAAGAGTGTGAAAACTGAGTTTCCTTGAGAGCTGCTTGGAAGCCTGGTGGTGTGTGAAGTTAGTGAGCCAAATGGAGTTGTTCTCCCACAAGAACCACTTGGCTGATCCTTCTTCAATATGCCCTTCACCAACATGCAGTGTTTCCTTGATTGAATTAGCTCTCACACCAATATTTGCATCCAGAGCCATTGCATTGAGGGCTATCTGAAAACGGCTGTGGCGCTGAAGATGCCTGTGAATGTGGAGTTTGTGGCATGTGAAACCCGCATGTGGAGCATTCGTTTGTGTGGGATGCTCTACCAGGTTCATTCCTAGATAATGCAATCAAAAGGCACTAAGCATAGAGTGTGAAAATTGAGTTTCCTTGAGAGCTGCTTGGAAGCCTGATGGTGTGTGAAGTTAGTGAGCCAAATGGAGTTGTTCTCCCACAAGAACCACTCGGCTGATCCTTCTTCAATATGCCCTTCACCAACATGCAGTGTTTCCTTGATTGAATTAGCTCTCATACCAATATTTGCGTCTAGAGCCTTTGCATTGAGGGCTATCTGAAAACGGCTGTGGCGCTGAAGTTGCCTGAGAATGTGGAGTTGGTGGCATGTGAAACCCGCATGTGGAGCATTCGTTTGTGTGGGATGCTCACCAAGCTTCATTTCAGTCCAAGGCACTCAAAGGGCACTAAGCATAGAGTGTGAAAACTGAGTTTTCTTGAGAGCTGCTTGGAAGCCTGATGGTGTGTGAAGTTAGTGAGCCAAATGGAGTTGTTCTCCCACAAGAACCACTCGGCTGATCCTTCTTCAATATGCCCTTCACCAACATGAAGTGTTTCCTTGATTGAATTAGCTCTCACACCAATATTTGCGTGTAGAGCCTTTGCATTGAGGGCTATCTGAAAACGGCTGTGGCGCTGAAGTTGCCTGTGAATGTGGAGTTGGTGTCATGTGAAACCCGCATGTGGAGCATTCGTTTGTGTGGGATGCTCTACCAGGTTCATTTCAGTCCTAGGCACTCAAAGGGCACAAAGCAAAGAGTGTGAAAACTGAGTTTCCTTGAGAGCTGCTTGGAAGCCTGATGGTGTGTGAAGTTAGTGAGCCAAATGGAGTTGTTCTCCCACAACAACCACTCGGCTGATCCTTCTTCAATATGCCCTTCACCAACATGCAGTGTTTCCTTGATTGAATTAGCTCTCACACCAATATTTGTGTCTAGAGCCTTTGCATTGAGGGCTATCTGAAAACGGCTGTGGCGCTGAAGTTGCCTGAGAATGTGGAGTTGGTGGCATGTGAAACCCGCATGTGGAGCATTCGTTTGTGTGGGATGCTCACCAAGCTTCATTTCAGTCCTAGGCACTCAAAGGGCACTAAGCATAGAGTGTGAAAACTGAGTTTCCTTGAGAGCTGCTTGGAAGCCTGATGGTGTGTGAAGTTAGTGAGCCAAATGGAGTTGTTCTCCCACAAGAACCACTCGGCTGATCCTTCCACAATATGCCCTTCACCAACATGCAGTGTTTCCTTGATTGAATTAGCTCTCACACCAATATTTTCGTCTAGATCCTTTACATTGAGGGCTATCTGAAAATGGCTGTGGCGCTGAAGTTGCCTGAGAATGTGGAGTTGGTGGCATGTGAAACCCGCATGTGGAGCATTCGTTTGTGTGGGATGCTCTACCAGGTTCATTCCTAGATAATGCACTCAAATGGCACAAAGCCTAGAGTGTGAAAACTGAGTTTCCTTGAGAGCTCCTCTGAAGCCTGACGGTGTGTGAAGTTAGTGAGCCAAATGGAGTTGTTCTCCCACAAGAACCACTCGGCTGATCCTTGTTCAATATGCCTTTCACCAACATGCAGTGTTTAATTGATTGAATTAGCTCTCACACCAATATTTGCATCTAGAGCCTTTGCATTGAGGGCTATCTGAAAACGGCTGTGGCGCTGAAGTTGCCTGTGAATGTGGAGTTGGTGGCATGTGAAACCCGCATGTGGAGCATTGGTTCGTGTGGGATGCTCATCAAGCTTCATTTCAGTCCTAGGCACTCAAAGGGCACTAAGCATAGAGTGTGAAAACTGAGTTTCCTTGAGAGCTCCTCTGAAGCCTGATGGTGTGTGAAGTTAGTGAGCCAAATGGAGTTGTTCTCCCACAAGAACCACTCGGCTGATCCTTCTTCAATATGCCCTTCACCAACATGCAGTGTTTCCTTGATTGAATTAGCTCTCACACCAATATTTGCGTCTAGAGCCTTTGCATTGAGAGCTATCTGAAAACGGCTGTGGCGCTGAAGTTGCCTGTGAATGTGGAGTTGGTGGCATGTGAAACCCGCATGTGGAGCATTCGTTTGTGTGGGATGCTCACCAAGCTTCATTTCAGTCCTAGGCACTCAAAGGGCACTAAGCATAGAGTGTGAAAACTGAGTTTCCTTGAGAGCTGCTTGGAAGCCTGATGGTGTGTGAAGTTAGTGAGCCAAATGGAGTTGTTCTCCCACAAGAACCACTCGGCTGATCCTTCTTCAATATGCCCTTCACCAACATGCAGTGTTTCCTTGATTGAATCAGCTCTCACGCCAATATTTGCGTCTAGAGCCTTTGCATTGAGGGCTATCTGAAAACGGCTGTGGCGCTGAAGTTGCCTGTGAATGTGGAGTTGGTGGCATGTGAAACCGGCATGTGGAGCATTCGTTTGTGTGGGATGCTCTACAGGTTCATTCCTAGATAATGCACTCAAAGGGCACTAAGCATAGAGTGTGAAAACTGAGTTTCCTTGAGAGCTCTTCTGAAGCCTGATGGTGTGTGAAGTTAGTGAGCCAAATGGAGTTGTTCTCCCACAAGAACCACTCGGCTGATCCTTCTTCACTATGCCTTTCACCAACATGCAGTGTTTCCTTGATTGAATTAGCTCTCACACCAATATTTGCGTCTAGAGCCTTTGCATTGAGGGCTATGTGAAAACGGCTGTGGCGCTGAAGTTGCCTGTGAATGTGGAGTTGGTGGCATGTGAAACCCGCATGTGGAGCATTCGTTTGTGTGGGATGCTCTACAAGGTTCATTTCTAGATAATACACTCAAAGGGCACTAAGCATAGAGTGTGAAAACTGAGTTTCCTTGAGAGCTGCTTGGAAGCCTGATGGTGTGTGAAGTTAGTGAGCAAAATGGAGTTGTTCTCTCACAAGAACCACTGGCTGATCCTTCTTCAATATGCCCTTCACCAACATGCAGTGTTTCCTTGATTGAATTAGCTCTCACACCAATATTTGCGTCTAGAGCCTTTGCATTGAGGACTATCTGAAAACGGCTGTGGCGCTGAAGTTGCCTGTGAATGTGGAGTTGGTGTCATGTGAAACCCGCATGTGGAGCATTCGTTTGTGTGGGATGCTCACCAAGCTTCATTTCAGTCCTAGGCACTCAAAGGGCACTAAGCATAGAGTGTGAAAACTGAGTTTCCTTGAGAGCTCCTCTGAAGCCTGATGGTGTGTGAAGTTAGTGAGCCAAATGGAGTTGTTCTCCCACAAGAACCACTCGGCTGATCCTTCTTCAATATGCCCTTCACCAACATGCAGTGTTTCCTTGATTGAATCAGCTCTCACACCAATATTTGCGTCTAGAGCCTTTGCATTGAGGGCTATCTGAAAACGGCTGTGGCGCTGAAGTTGCCTGTGAATGTGGAGTTGGTGGCATGTGAAACCCGCATGTGGAGCATTCGTTTGTGTGGGATGCTCTACAAGGTTCATTTCTAGATAATGCACTCAAAGGGCACTAAGCATAGAGTGTGAAAACTGAGTTTCCTTGAGAGCTGCTTTGAAGCCTGATGGTGTGTGAAGTTAGTGAGCCAAATGGAGTTGTTCTCTCACAAGAACCACTGGCTGATCCTTCTTCAATATGCCCTTCACCAACATGCAGTGTTTCCTTGATTGAATTAGCTCTCACACCAATCTTTGCGTCTAGAGCCTTTGCATTGAGGGATATCTGAAAATGGCTGTGGCGCTGAAGTTGGCTGAGAATGTGGAGTTGGTGGCATGTGAAACCCGCATGTGGAGCATTCGTTTCTGTGTAATGCTCTACCAAGCTTCATTTCAGTCCTAGGCACTCAAAGGGCACTAAGCATAGAGTGTGAAAACTGAGTTTCCTTGAGAGCTGCTTGGAAGCCTGATGGTGTGTGAAGTTAGTGAGCCAAATGGACTTATTCTCCCACAAGAACCACTCGGCTGATCCTTCTTCAATATGCCCTTCACCAACATGCAGTGTTTCCTTGATTGAATTAGCTCTCAAACCAATATTTGTGTCTAGAGCCTTTGCATTTAGGGCTATCTCAAAACGGCTTTGGCGCTGAAGTTGCCTGAGAATGTGGAGTTGGTGGCATGTGAAACCCGCATGTGGAGCATTCGTTTGTGTGGGATGCTCTACCAGGTTCATTCCTAGACAATGCACTCAAAGGGCACTAAGCATAGAGTGTGAAAACTGAGTTTCCTTGAGAGCTGCTTGGAAGCCTGATGGTGTGTGAAGTTAGTGAGCCAAATGGAGTTGTTCTCCCACAAGAACCACTCAGCTGATCCTTCTTCAATATGCCCTTCACCAACATGCAGTGTTTCCTTGATTGAATTAGCTCTCACACCAATATTTGCGTCTAGAGCCTTTGCATTGAGGGCTATCTGAAAACGGCTGTGGCGCTGAAGTTGCCTGTGAATGTGGAGTTGGTGGCATGTGAAACCCGCATGTGGAGCATTCGTTTGTGTGGGATGCTCACCAAGCTTCATTTCCGTCCTAAGCACTCAAAGGGCACTAAGCATAGAGTGTGAAAACTGAGTTTCCTTGAGAGCTGCTTGGAAGCCTGATGGTGTGTGAAGTTAGTGAGCCAAATGGAGTTGTTCTCCCACAAGAACCACTCGGCTGATCCTTCTTCAATATGCCCTTCACCAACATGCAGTGTTTCCTTGATTGAATTAGCTCTCACACCAATATTTGCGTCTAGAGCCTTTGCATTGAGGGCTATCTGAAAACGGCTGTGGCGCTGAAGTTGCCTGTGAATGTGGAGTTAGTGGCATGTGAAACCCGCATGTGGAGCATTCGTTTGTGTGGGATGCTCACCAAGCTTCATTTCAGTCCTAGGCACTCAAAGGGCACTAAGCATAGAGTGTGAAAACTGAGTTTTCTTGAGAGCTGCTTGGAAGCCTGATGGTGTGTGAAGTTAGTGAGCCAAATGGAGTTATTCTCCCACAAGAACCACTCGGCTGATCCTTCTTCAATATGCCCTTCACCAACATGCAGTGTTTCTTTGATTGAATTAGCTCTCACACCAATATTTGCGTCTAGAGCCTTTGCATTGAGGGCTATCTGAAAACGGCTGTGGCGCTGAAGTTGCCTGAGAATGTGGAGTTGGTGTCATGTGAAACCCGCATGTGGAGCATTCGTTTGTGTGGGATGCTCACCAAGCTTCATTTCAGTCCTAGGCACTCAAAGGGCACTAAGCATAGAGTGTGAAAACTGAGTTTCCTTGAGAGCTCCTCTGAAGCCTGATGGTGTGTGAAGTTAGTGAGCCAAATGGAGTTGTTCTCCCACAAGAACCACTCGGCTGATCCTTCTTCAATATGCCCTTCACCAACATGCAGTGTTTCCTTGATTGAATTAGCTCTCACACCAATATTTGCGTCTAGAACCTTTGCATTGAGGGCTATCTGAAAACGGCTGTGGCGCTGAAGTTGCCTCTAAATGTGGAGAAGGTGGCATGTGAAACCCGCATGTGGAGCATTCGTTTGTGTGGGATGCTCTACCAGGTTCATTCCTAGATAATGCACTCAAAGGGCACTAAGCATAGAGTGTGAAAACTGAGTTTCCTTGAGAGCTCCTCTGAAGCCTGATGGTGTGTGAAGTTAGTGAGCCAAATGGAGTTGTTCTCCCACAAGAACCACTCGGCTGATCCTTCTTCAATATGCCTTTCACCAACATGCTGTGTTTCCTTGATTGAATTAGCTCTCACACCAATATTTGCCTCCAGAGCCATTGCATTGAGGGCTATCTGAACACGGCTGTGGCGCTGAAGTTGCCTGTGAATGTGGAGTTGGTGGCATGTGAAACCCGCATGTGGAGCATTCGTTTGTGTGGGATGCTCTACCAAGCTTCATTTCAGTCCTAGGCACTCAAAGGGCACTAAGCATAGAGTGTGAAAACTGAGTTTCCTTGAGAGCTGCTTGGAAGCCTGATGGTGTGTGAAGTTAGTGAGCCAAATGGAGTTATTCTCCCACAAGAACCACTCGGCTGATCCTTCTTCAATATGCCCTTCACCAACAGGCTGTGTTTCCTTGATTGAATTAGCTCTCACATCAATATTTGCGTCTAGAGCCTTTGCATTGAGGGCTATCTGAAAACGGCTGTGGCGCTGAAGTTGCCTGAGAATGTGGAGTTGGTGGCAACTGAAACCCGCATGTGGAGCATTCGTTTGTGTGGGATGCTCTAACAAGCTTCATTTCAGTCCTAGGCACTCAAAGGGCACTAAGCATAGAGTGTGAAAACTGAGTTTCCTTGAGAGCTGCTTGGAAGCCTGATGGTGTGTGAAGTTAGTGAGCCAAATGGAGTTATTCTCCCACAAGAACCACTCGGCTGATCCTTCTTCAATATGCCCTTCACCAACAGGCTGTGTTTCCTTGATTGAATTAGCTCTCACATCAATATTTGCGTCTAGAGCCTTTGCATTGAGGGCTATCTGAAAACGGCTGTGGCGCTGAAGTTGCCTGAGAATGTGGAGTTGGTGGCAACTGAAACCCGCATGTGGAGCATTCGTTTGTGTGGGATGCTCACCAAGCTTCATTTCAGTCCTAGGCACTCAAAGGGCACTAAGCATAGAGTGTGAAAACTGAGTTTCCTTGAGAGCTGCTTGGAAGCCTGATGGTGTGTGAAGTTAGTGAGCCAAATGGAGTTGTTCTCCCACAAGAACCACTCGGCTGATCCTTCTTCAATATGCCCTTCACCAACATGCAGTGTTTCCTTGATTGAATTAGCTCTCACACCAATCTTTGCGTCTAGAACCTTTGCATTGAGGGCTATCTGAAAACGGCTGTGGCGCTGAAGTTGCCTCTGAATGTGGAGAAGGTGGCATGTGAAACCCGCATGTGGAGCATTCGTTTGTGTGGGATGCTCTACCAGGTTCATTCCTAGATAATGCACTCAAAGGGCACTAAGCATAGAGTGTGAAAACTGAGTTTCCTTGAGAGCTCCTCTGAAGCCTGATGGTGTGTGAAGTTAGTGAGCCAAATGGAGTTGTTCTCCCACAAGAACCACTCGGCTGATCCTTCTTCAATATGCCTTTCACCAACATGCTGTGTTTCCTTGATTGAATTAGCTCTCACACCAATATTTGCGTCCAGAGCCATTGCATTGAGGGCTATCTGAACACGGCTGTGGCGCTGAAGTTGCCTGTGAATGTGGAGTTGGTGGCATGTGAAACCCGCATGTGGAGCATTCGTTTGTGTGGGATGCTCTAACAAGCTTCATTTCAGTCCTAGGCACTCAAAGGGCACTAAGCATAGAGTGTGAAAACTGAGTTTCCTTGAGAGCTGCTTTGAAGCCTGATGGTGTGTGAAGTTAGTTAGCCAAATGGAGTTATTCTCCCACAAGAACCACTCGGCTGATCCTTCTTCAATATGCCCTTCACCAACAGGCTGTGTTTCCTTGATTGAATTAGCTCTCACATCAATATTTGCGTCTAGAGCCTTTGCATTGAGGGCTATCTGAAAACGGCTGTGGCGCTGAAGTTGCCTGAGAATGTGGAGTTGGTGGCAACTGAAACCCGCATGTGGAGCATTCGTTTTTGTGGGATGCTCTAACAAGCTTCATTTCAGTCCTAGGCACTCAAAGGGCACTAAGCATAGAGTGTGAAAACTGAGTTTCCTTGAGAGCTGCTTGGAAGCCTGATGGTGTGTGAAGTTAGTGAGCCAAATGGAGTTATTCTCCAACAAGAACCACTCGGCTGATCCTTCTTCAATATGCCCTTCACCAACATGCAGTGTTTCCTTGATTGAATTAGCTCTCACACCAATATTTGTGTCTAGAGCCTTTGAATTTAGGGCTATCTCAAAACGGCTGTGGCGCTGAAGTTGCCTGCGAATGTGGAGTTGGTGGCATGTGAAACCCGCATGTGGAGCATTCGTTTGTGTGGGATGCTCACCAAGCTTCATTTCAGTCCTAGGCACTCAAAGGGCACTAAGCATAGAGTGTGAAAACTGAGTTTCCTTGAGAGCTGCTTGGAAGCCTGATGGTGTGTGAAGTTAGTGAGCCAAATGGAGTTGTTCTCCCACAAGAACCACTCGGCTGATCCTTCTTCAATATGCCCTTCACCAACATGCAGTGTTTCCTTGATTGAATTAGCTCTCACACCAATATTTGCGTCTAGAGCCTTTGCATTGAGGGCTATCTGAAAACGGCTGTGGCGCTGAAGTTGCCTGAGAATGTGGAGTTGGTGGCATGTGAAACCCGCATGTGGAGCATTCGTTTGTGTGGGATGCTCACCAAGCTTCATTTCAGTCCTAGGCACTCAAAGGGCACTAAGCATAGAGTGTGAAAACTGAGTTTCCTTGAGAGCTGCTTGGAAGCCTGATGGTGTGTGAAGTTAGTGAGCCAAATGGAGTTATTCTCCCACAAGAACCACTCGGCTGATCCTTCTTCAATATGCCCTTCACCAACAGGCTGTGTTTCCTTGATTGAATTAGCTCTCACATCAATATTTGCGTCTAGAGCCTTTGCATTGAGGGCTATCTGAAAACGGCTGTGGCGCTGAAGTTGCCTGAGAATGTGGAGTTGGTGGCAACTGAAACCCGCATGTGGAGCATTCGTTTGTGTGGGATGCTCTAACAAGCTTCATTTCAGTCCTAGGCACTCAAAGGGCACTAAGCATAGAGTGTGAAAACTGAGTTTCCTTGAGAGCTGCTTGGAAGCCTGATGGTGTGTGAAGTTAGTGAGCCAAATGGAGTTATTCTCCAACAAGAACCACTCGGCTGATCCTTCTTCAATATGCCCTTCACCAACATGAAGTGTTTCCTTGATTGAATTAGCTCTCAAACCAATATTTGCGTCTAAAGCCTTTGCATTGAGGGCTATCTGAAAACGGCTGTGGCGCTGAAGTTGCCTGAGAATGTGGAGTTGGTGGCATGTGAAACCCGCATGTGGAGCATTCGTTTGTGTGGGATGCTCACCAAGCTTCATTTCAGTCCTAGGCACTCAAAGGGCACTAAGCATAGAGTGTGAAAACTGAGTTTCCTTGAGAGCTGCTTGGAAGCCTGATGGTGTGTGAAGTTAATGAGCCAAATGGAGTTGTTCTCCCACAAGAACCACTCGGCTGATCCTTCTTCAATATGCCCTTCACCAACATGCAGTGATTTCTTGATTGAATTAGCTCTCACACCAATCTTTGCGTCTAGAGCCTTTGCATTGAGGGCTATCTGAAAACGGCTGTGGCGCTGAAGTTGCCTGAGAATGTGGAGTTGGTGGCATGTGAAACCCGCATGTGGAGCATTCGTTTGTGTGGGATGCTCACCAAGCTTCATTTCAGTCCTAGGCACTCAAAGGGCACTAAGCATAGAGTGTGAAAACTGAGTTTCCTTGAGAGCTGCTTGGAAGCCTGATGGTGTGTGAAGTTAGTGAGCCAAATGGAATTGTTCTCCCACAAGAACCACTCGGCTGATCCTTCTTCAATATGCCCTTCACCAACATGCAGTGTTTCCTTGATTGAATTAGCTCTCACACCAATCTTTGCGTCTAGAGCCTTTGCATTTAGGGTTATCTGAAAACGGCTGTGGCGCTGAAGTTGCCTGAGAATGTGGAGTTGGTGGCATGTGAAACCCGCATGTGGAGCATTCGTTTGTGTGGGATGCTCACCAAGCTTCATTTCAGTCCTAGACACTCAAAAGGCACTAAGCATAGAGTGTGAAAACTGAGTTTCCTTGAGAGCTGCTTGGAAGCCTGATGGTGTGTGAAGTTAGTGAGCCAAATGGAATTGTTCTCCCACAAGAACCACTCGGCTGATCCTTCTTCAATTTGCCTTTCACCAACATGCAGTGTTTAATTGATTGAATTAGCTCTCACACCAATATTTGCATCTAGAGCCTTTGCATTGAGGGCTATCTGAAAACGGCTGTGGCGCTGAAGTTGCCTGAGAATGTGGAGTTGGTGGCATGTGAAACCCGCATGTGGAGCATTCGTTTGTGTGGGATGCTCACCAAGCTTCATTTCAGTCCTAGGCACTCAAAGGGCACTAAGCATAGAGTGTGAAAACTGAGTTTCCTTGAGAGCTGCTTGGAAGCCTGATGGTGTGTGAAGTTAGTGAGCCAAATGGAGTTATTCTCCAACAAGAACCACTCGGCTGATCCTTCTTCAATATGCCCTTCACCAACATGCAGTGTTTCCTTGATTGAATTAGCTCTCACACCAATATTTGCATCTAAAGCCTTTGCATTGAGGGCTATCTGAAAACGGCTGTGGCGCTGAAGTTGCCTGAGAATGTGGAGTTGGTGGCATGTGAAACCCGCATGTGGAGCATTCGTTTGTGTGGAATGCTCTACCAGGTTCATTCCTAGATAATGCACTCAAAGGGCACTAACATAGAGTGTGAAAATTGAGTTTCCTTGAGAGCTGTTTGGAAGCCTGATGGTGTGTGAAGTTAGTGAGCCAAATGGAGTTGTTCTCCCACAAGAACCACTCGGCTGATCCTTCTTCAATATGCCCTTCACCAACATGCAGTGTTTTTTTGATTGAATTAGCTCTCACACCAATATTTGCATCTAAAGCCTTTGCATTGAGGGCTATCTGAAAACGGCTGTGGCGCTGAAGTTGCCTGAGAATGTGGAGTTGGTTGCATGTGAAACCCGCATGTGGAGCATTCGTTTGTGTGGGATGCTCACCAAGCTTCATTTCAGTCCTAGGCACTCAAAGGGCACTAAGCATAGAGTGTGAAAACTGAGTTTCCTTGAGAGCTGCTTGGAAGCCTGATGGTGTGTGAAGTTAGTGAGCCAAATGGACTTATTCTCCCACAAGAACCACTCGGCTGATCCTTCTTCAATATGCCCTTCACCAACATGCAGTGTTTCCTTGATTGAATTAGCTCTCACACCAATATTTGTGTCTAGAGCCTTTGCATTTAGGGCTATCTCAAAACGGCTGTGGCGCTGAAGTTGCCTGAGAATGTGGAGTTGGTGGCATGTGAAACCCGCATGTGGAGCATTCGTTTGTGTGGGATGCTCACCAAGCTTCATTTCAGTCCTAGGCACTCAAAGGGCACTAAGCATAGAGTGTGAAAACTGAGTTTCCTTGAGAGCTGCTTGGAAGCCTGATGGTGTGTGAAGTTAGTGAGCCAAATGGAATTGTTCTCCCACAAGAACCACTCGGCTGATCCTTCTTCAATATGCCCTTCACCAACATGCAGTGTTTCCTTGATTGAATTAGCTCTCACACCAATCTTTGCGTCTACATCCTTTGCATTGAGGGCTATCTGAAAACGGCTGTGGCGCTGAAGTTGCCTGTGAATGTGGAGTTGGTGGCATGTGAAACCCGCATGTGGAGCATTCGTTTGTGTGGGATGCTCACCAAGCTTCACTCCAGTCCTAGGCACTCAAAGGGCACTACGCATAGAGTGTGAAAATTGAGTTTCCTTGAGAGCTGCTTGGAAGCCTGATGGTGTGTGAAGTTAGTGAGCCAAATGGAGTTGTTCTCCCACAAGAACCACTCGGCTGATCCTTCTTCAATATGCCCTTCACCAACATGCAGTGTTTCCTTGATTGAATTAGCTCTCACACCAATCTTTGCGTCTAGAACCTTTGCATTGAGGGCTATCTGAAAACGGCTGTGGCGCTGAAGTTGCCTCTGAATGTGGAGAAGGTGGCATGTGAAACCCGCATGTGGAGCATTCGTTTGTGTGGGATGCTCTACCAGGTTCATTCCTAGATAATGCACTCAAAGGGCACTAAGCATAGAGTGTGAAAACTGAGTTTCCTTGAGAGCTCCTCTGAAGCCTGATGGTGTGTGAAGTTAGTGAGCCAAATGGAGTTGTTCTCCCACAAGAACCACTCGGCTGATCCTTCTTCAATATGCCTTTCACCAACATGCAGTGTTTCCTTGATTGAATTAGCTCTCACACCAATATTTGCGTCCAGAGCCATTTAATTGAGGGCTATCTGAAAACGGCTGTGGCGCTGAAGTTGCCTGAGAATGTGGAGTTGGTGGCATGTGAAACCCGCATGTGGAGCATTCGTTTGTGTGGGATGCTCTACCAGGTTCATTCCTAGATAATGCACTCAAAGGGCACTAAGCATAGAGTGTGAAAACTGAGTTTCCTTGAGAGCTGCTTGGAAGCCTGATGGTGTGTGAAGTTAGTGAGCCAAATGGAATTGTTCTCCCACAAGAACCACTCGGCTGATCCTTCTTCAATATGCCTTTCACCAACATGCAGTGTTTAATTGATTGAATTAGCTCTCACACCAATATTTGCATCTAGAGCCTTTGCATTGAGGGCTATCTGAAAACGGCTGTGGCGCTGAAGTTGCCTGAGAATGTGGAGTTGGTGGCATGTGAAACCCGCATGTGGAGCATTCGTTTGTGTGGGATGCTCATCAAGCTTCATTTCAGTCCTAGGCACTCAAAAGGCACTAAGCATAGAGTGTGAAAGCTAGGTTTTCTTGAGAGCTGTTTGGAAGCCTGATGGTGTGTGAAGTTAGTGAGCCAAATGGAGTTGTTCTCCCACAAGAACCACTCGGCTGATCCTTCCACAATATGCCCTTCACCAACATGCAGTGTTTCCTTGATTGAATTAGCTCTCACACCAATATTTTCGTCTAGATCCTTTACATTGAGGGCTATCTGAAAACGGCTGTGGCGCTGAAGTTGCCTGTGAATGTGGAGTTGGTTGCATGTGAAACCCGCATGTGGAGCATTCGTTTGTGTCTGATGCTCACCAAGCTTCATTTCAGTCCTAGGCACTCAAAGGGCACTAAGCATAGAGTGTGAAAACTGAGTTTCCTTGAGAGCTGCTTGGAAGCCTGATGGTGTGTGAAGTTAGTGAGCCAAATGGAGTTGTTCTCCCACAAGAACCACTCGGCAGATCCTTCTTCAATATGCCCTTCACCAACATGCAGTGTTTCCTTGATTGAATTAGCTCTCACACCAATCTTTGCGTCTAGAACCTTTGCATTGAGGGCTATCTGAAAACGGCTGTGGCGCTGAAGTTGCCTCTGAATGTGGAGAAGGTGGCATGTGAAACCCGCATGTGGAGCATTCGTTTGTGTGGGATGCTCTACCAGGTTCATTCCTAGATAATGCACTCAAAGGGCACTAAGCATAGAGTGTGAAAACTGAGTTTCCTTGAGAGCTCCTCTGAAGCCTGATGGTGTGTGAAGTTAGTGAGCCAAATGGAGTTGTTCTCCCACAAGAACCACTCGGCTGATCCTTCTTCAATATGCCTTTCACCAACATGCTGTGTTTCCTTGATTGAATTAGCTCTCACACCAATATTTGCGTCCAGAGCCATTGCATTGAGGGCTATCTGAACACGGCTGTGGCGCTGAAGTTGCCTGTGAATGTGGAGTTGGTGGCATGTGAAACCCGCATGTGGAGCATTCGTTTGTGTGGGATGCTCTAACAAGCTTCATTTCAGTCCTAGGCACTCAAAGGGCACTAAGCATAGAGTGTGAAAACTGAGTTTCCTTGAGAGCTGCTTTGAAGCCTGATGGTGTGTGAAGTTAGTTAGCCAAATGGAGTTATTCTCCCACAAGAACCACTCGGCTGATCCTTCTTCAATATGCCCTTCACCAACAGGCTGTGTTTCCTTGATTGAATTAGCTCTCACATCAATATTTGCGTCTAGAGCCTTTGCATTGAGGGCTATCTGAAAACGGCTGTGGCGCTGAAGTTGCCTGAGAATGTGGAGTTGGTGGCAACTGAAACCCGCATGTGGAGCATTCGTTTTTGTGGGATGCTCTAACAAGCTTCATTTCAGTCCTAGGCACTCAAAGGGCACTAAGCATAGAGTGTGAAAACTGAGTTTCCTTGAGAGCTGCTTGGAAGCCTGATGGTGTGTGAAGTTAGTGAGCCAAATGGAGTTATTCTCCAACAAGAACCACTCGGCTGATCCTTCTTCAATATGCCCTTCACCAACATGCAGTGTTTCCTTGATTGAATTAGCTCTCACACCAATATTTGTGTCTAGAGCCTTTGAATTTAGGGCTATCTCAAAACGGCTGTGGCGCTGAAGTTGCCTGCGAATGTGGAGTTGGTGGCATGTGAAACCCGCATGTGGAGCATTCGTTTGCGTGGGATGCTCACCAAGCTTCATTTCAGTCCTAGGCACTCAAAGGGCACTAAGCATAGAGTGTGAAAACTGAGTTTCCTTGAGAGCTGCTTGGAAGCCTGATGGTGTGTGAAGTTAGTGAGCCAAATGGAGTTGTTCTCCCACAAGAACCACTCGGCTGATCCTTCTTCAATATGCCCTTCACCAACATGCAGTGTTTCCTTGATTGAATTAGCTCTCACACCAATATTTGCGTCTAGAGCCTTTGCATTGAGGGCTATCTGAAAACGGCTGTGGCGCTGAAGTTGCCTGAGAATGTGGAGTTGGTGGCATGTGAAACCCGCATGTGGAGCATTCGTTTGTGTGGGATGCTCACCAAGCTTCATTTCAGTCCTAGGCACTCAAAGGGCACTAAGCATAGAGTGTGAAAACTGAGTTTCCTTGAGAGCTGCTTGGAAGCCTGATGGTGTGTGAAGTTAGTGAGCCAAATGGAGTTATTCTCCCACAAGAACCACTCGGCTGATCCTTCTTCAATATGCCCTTCACCAACAGGCTGTGTTTCCTTGATTGAATTAGCTCTCACATCAATATTTGCGTCTAGAGCCTTTGCATTGAGGGCTATCTGAAAACGGCTGTGGCGCTGAAGTTGCCTGAGAATGTGGAGTTGGTGGCAACTGAAACCCGCATGTGGAGCATTCGTTTGTGTGGGATGCTCTAACAAGCTTCATTTCAGTCCTAGGCACTCAAAGGGCACTAAGCCTAGAGTGTGAAAACTGAGTTTCCTTGAGAGCTGCTTGGAAGCCTGATGGTGTGTGAAGTTAGTGAGCCAAATGGAGTTATTCTCCAACAAGAACCACTCGGCTGATCCTTCTTCAATATGCCCTTCACCAACATGAAGTGTTTCCTTGATTGAATTAGCTCTCAAACCAATATTTGCGTCTAAAGCCTTTGCATTGAGGGCTATCTGAAAACGGCTGTGGCGCTGAAGTTGCCTGAGAATGTGGAGTTGGTGGCATGTGAAACCCGCATGTGGAGCATTCGTTTGTGTGGGATGCTCACCAAGCTTCATTTCAGTCCTAGGCACTCAAAGGGCACTAAGCATAGAGTGTGAAAACTGAGTTTCCTTGAGAGCTGCTTGGAAGCCTGATGGTGTGTGAAGTTAATGAGCCAAATGGAGTTGTTCTCCCACAAGAACCACTCGGCTGATCCTTCTTCAATATGCCCTTCACCAACATGCAGTGATTTCTTGATTGAATTAGCTCTCACACCAATATTTGCGTCTAGAGCCTTTGCATTGAGGGCTATCTGAAAACGGCTGTGGCGCTGAAGTTGCCTGAGAATGTGGAGTTGGTGGCATGTGAAACCCGCATGTGGAGCATTCGTTTGTGTGGGATGCTCACCAAGCTTCATTTCAGTCCTAGGCACTCAAAGGGCACTAAGCATAGAGTGTGAAAACTGAGTTTCCTTGAGAGCTGCTTGGAAGCCTGATGGTGTGTGAAGTTAGTGAGCCAAATGGAATTGTTCTCCCACAAGAACCACTCGGCTGATCCTTCTTCAATATGCCCTTCACCAACATGCAGTGTTTCCTTGATTGAATTAGCTCTCACACCAATCTTTGCGTCTAGAGCCTTTGCATTTAGGGTTATCTGAAAACGGCTGTGGCGCTGAAGTTGCCTGAGAAAGTGGAGTTGGTGGCATGTGAAACCCGCATGTGGAGCATTCGTTTGTGTGGGATGCTCACCAAGCTTCATTTCAGTCCTAGACACTCAAAAGGCACTAAGCATAGAGTGTGAAAACTGAGTTTCCTTGAGAGCTGCTTGGAAGCCTGATGGTGTGTGAAGTTAGTGAGCCAAATGGAATTGTTCTCCCACAAGAACCACTCGGCTGATCCTTCTTCAATTTGCCTTTCACCAACATGCAGTGTTTAATTGATTGAATTAGCTCTCACACCAATATTTGCATCTAGAGCCTTTGCATTGAGGGCTATCTGAAAACGGCTGTGGCGCTGAAGTTGCCTGAGAATGTGGAGTTGGTGGCATGTGAAACCCGCATGTGGAGCATTCGTTTGTGTGGGATGCTCACCAAGCTTCATTTCAGTCCTAGGCACTCAAAGGGCACTAAGCATAGAGTGTGAAAACTGAGTTTCCTTGAGAGCTGCTTGGAAGCCTGATGGTGTGTGAAGTTAGTGAGCCAAATGGAGTTATTCTCCAACAAGAACCACTCGGCTGATCCTTCTTCAATATGCCCTTCACCAACATGCAGTGTTTCCTTGATTGAATTAGCTCTCACACCAATATTTGCATCTAAAGCCTTTGCATTGAGGGCTATCTGAAAACGGCTGTGGCGCTGAAGTTGCCTGAGAATGTGGAGTTGGTGGCATGTGAAACCCGCATGTGGAGCATTCGTTTGTGTGGAATGCTCTACCAGGTTCATTCCTAGATAATGCACTCAAAGGGCACTAACATAGAGTGTGAAAACTGAGTTTCCTTGAGAGCTGTTTGGAAGCCTGATGGTGTGTGAAGTTAGTGAGCCAAATGGAGTTGTTCTCCCACAAGAACCACTCGGCTGATCCTTCTTCAATATGCCCTTCACCAACATGCAGTGTTTTTTTGATTGAATTAGCTCTCACACCAATATTTGCATCTAAAGCCTTTGCATTGAGGGCTATCTGAAAACGGCTGTGGCGCTGAAGTTGCCTGAGAATGTGGAGTTGGTTGCATGTGAAACCCGCATGTGGAGCATTCGTTTGTGTGGGATGCTCACCAAGCTTCATTTCAGTCCTAGGCACTCAAAGGGCACTAAGCATAGAGTGTGAAAACTGAGTTTCCTTGAGAGCTGCTTGGAAGCCTGATGGTGTGTGAAGTTAGTGAGCCAAATGGACTTATTCTCCCACAAGAACCACTCGGCTGATCCTTCTTCAATATGCCCTTCACCAACATGCAGTGTTTCCTTGATTGAATTAGCTCTCACACCAATATTTGTGTCTAGAGCCTTTGCATTTAGGGCTATCTCAAAACGGCTGTGGCGCTGAAGTTGCCTGAGAATGTGGAGTTGGTGGCATGTGAAACCCGCATGTGGAGCATTCGTTTGTGTGGGATGCTCACCAAGCTTCATTTCAGTCCTAGGCACTCAAAGGGCACTAAGCATAGAGTGTGAAAACTGAGTTTCCTTGAGAGCTGCTTGGAAGCCTGATGGTGTGTGAAGTTAGTGAGCCAAATGGAATTGTTCTCCCACAAGAACCACTCGGCTGATCCTTCTTCAATATGCCCTTCACCAACATGCAGTGTTTCCTTGATTGAATTAGCTCTCACACCAATCTTTGCGTCTACATCCTTTGCATTGAGGGCTATCTGAAAACGGCTGTGGCGCTGAAGTTGCCTGTGAATGTGGAGTTGGTGGCATGTGAAACCCGCATGTGGAGCATTCGTTTGTGTGGGATGCTCACCAAGCTTCACTCCAGTCCTAGGCACTCAAAGGGCACTACGCATAGAGTGTGAAAATTGAGTTTCCTTGAGAGCTGCTTGGAAGCCTGATGGTGTGTGAAGTTAGTGAGCCAAATGGAGTTGTTCTCCCACAAGAACCACTCGGCTGATCCTTCTTCAATATGCCCTTCACCAACATGCAGTGTTTCCTTGATTGAATTAGCTCTCACACCAATCTTTGCGTCTAGAACCTTTGCATTGAGGGCTATCTGAAAACGGCTGTGGCGCTGAAGTTGCCTCTGAATGTGGAGAAGGTGGCATGTGAAACCCGCATGTGGAGCATTCGTTTGTGTGGGATGCTCTACCAGGTTCATTCCTAGATAATGCACTCAAAGGGCACTAAGCATAGAGTGTGAAAACTGAGTTTCCTTGAGAGCTCCTCTGAAGCCTGATGGTGTGTGAAGTTAGTGAGCCAAATGGAGTTGTTCTCCCACAAGAACCACTCGGCTGATCCTTCTTCAATATGCCTTTCACCAACATGCAGTGTTTCCTTGATTGAATTAGCTCTCACACCAATATTTGCGTCCAGAGCCATTTAATTGAGGGCTATCTGAAAACGGCTGTGGCGCTGAAGTTGCCTGTGAATGTGGAGTTGGTGGCATGTGAAACCCGCATGTGGAGCATTCGTTTGTGTGGGATGCTCTACCAGGTTCATTCCTAGATAATGCACTCAAAGGGCACTAAGCATAGAGTGTGAAAACTGAGTTTCCTTGAGAGCTGCTTGGAAGCCTGATGGTGTGTGAAGTTAGTGAGCCAAATGGAATTGTTCTCCCACAAGAACCACTCGGCTGATCCTTCTTCAATATGCCTTTCACCAACATGCAGTGTTTAATTGATTGAATTAGCTCTCACACCAATATTTGCATCTAGAGCCTTTGCATTGAGGGCTATCTGAAAACGGCTGTGGCGCTGAAGTTGCCTGAGAATGTGGAGTTGGTGGCATGTGAAACCCGCATGTGGAGCATTCGTTTGTGTGGGATGCTCATCAAGCTTCATTTCAGTCCTAGGCACTCAAAAGGCACTAAGCATAGAGTGTGAAAGCTAGGTTTTCTTGAGAGCTGTTTGGAAGCCTGATGGTGTGTGAAGTTAGTGAGCCAAATGGAGTTGTTCTCCCACAAGAACCACTCGGCTGATCCTTCCACAATATGCCCTTCACCAACATGCAGTGTTTCCTTGATTGAATTAGCTCTCACACCAATATTTTCGTCTAGATCCTTTACATTGAGGGCTATCTGAAAACGGCTGTGGCGCTGAAGTTGCCTGTGAATGTGGAGTTGGTTGCATGTGAAACCCGCATGTGGAGCATTCGTTTGTGTCTGATGCTCACCAAGCTTCATTTCAGTCCTAGGCACTCAAAGGGCACTAAGCATAGAGTGTGAAAACTGAGTTTCCTTGAGAGCTGCTTGGAAGCCTGATGGTGTGTGAAGTTAGTGAGCCAAATGGAGTTGTTCTCCCACAAGAACCACTCGGCAGATCCTTCTTCAATATGCCCTTCACCAACATGCAGTGTTTCCTTGATTGAATTAGCTCTCACACCAATATTTGCGTCTAGAACCTTTGCATTGAGGGCTATCTGAAAACGGCTGTGGCGCTGAAGTTGCCTCTGAATGTGGAGTTGGTGGCATGTGAAACCCGCATGTGGAGCATTCATTTGTGTGGGATGCTCACCAAGCTTCATTTCAGTCCTAGGCACTCAAAGGGCACTAAGCATAGAGTGTGAAAACTGAGTTTCCTTGAGAGCTGCTTGGAAGCCTGATGGTGTGTGAAGTTAGTGAGCCAAATGGACTTATTCTCCCACAAGAACCACTCGGCTGATCCTTCTTCAATATGCCCTTCACCAACATGTAGTGTTTCCTTGATTGAATTAGCTCTCAAACCAATATTTGTGTCTAGAGCCTTTGCATTGAGGGCTATCTCAAAACGGCTGTGGCGCTGAAGTTGCCTGAGAATGTGGAGTTGGTGGCATGTGAAACCCGCATGTGGAGCATTCGTTTGTGTGGGATGCTCTACCAGGTTCATTCCTAGATAATGCACTCAAAGGGCACTAAGCATAGAGTGTGAAAATTGAGTTTCCTTGAGAGCTGTTTGGAAGCCTGATGGTGTGTGAAGTTAGTGAGCCAAATGGAGTTGTTCTCCCACAAGAACCACTCGGCTGATCCTTCTTCAATATGCCCTTCACCAACATGCAGTGTTTTCTTGATTGAATTAGCTCTCACACCAATATTTGCATCTAAAGCCTTTGCATTGAGGGCTATCTGAAAACGGCTGTGGCGCTGAAGTTGCCTGAGAATGTGGAGTTGGTTGCATGTGAAACCCGCATGTGGAGCATTCGTTTGTGTGGGATGCTCACCAAGCTTCATTTCAGTCCTAGGCACTCAAAGGGCACTAAGCATAGAGTGTGAAAACTGAGTTTCCTTGAGAGCTGCTTGGAAGCCTGATGGTGTGTGAAGTTAGTGAGCCAAATGGACTTATTCTCCCACAAGAACCACTCGGCTGATCCTTCTTCAATATGCCTTTCACCAACATGCAGTGTTTCCTTGATTGAATTAGCTCTCACACCAATATTTGCGTGCAGAGCCATTGCATTGAGGGCTATCTGAAAACGGCTGTGGCGCTGAAGTTGCCTGTGAATGTGGAGTTGGTGGCATGTGAAACCCGCATGTGGAGCATTCGTTTGTGTGGGATGCTCTACCAGGTTCATTCCTAGATAATGCACTCAAAGGGCACTAAGCATAGAGTGTGAAAACTGAGTTTCCTTGAGAGCTGCTTGGAAGCCTGATGGTGTGTGAAGTTAGTGAGCCAAATGGAATTGTTCTCCCACAAGAACCACTCGGCTGATCCTTCTTCAATATGCCTTTCACCAACATGCAGTGTTTAATTGATTGAATTAGCTCTCACACCAATATTTGCATCTAGAGCCTTTGCATTGAGGGCTATCTGAAAACGGCTGTGGCGCTGAAGTTGCCTGAGAATGTGGAGTTGGTGGCATGTGAAACCCGCATGTGGAGCATTCGTTTGTGTGGGATGCTCATCAAGCTTCATTTCAGTCCTAGGCACTCAAAGGGCAGTAAGCATAGAGTGTGAAAGCTAGGTTTTCTTGAGAGCTCTTTGGAAGCCTGATGGTGTGTGAAGTTAGTGAGCCAAATGGAGTTGTTCTCCCACAAGAACCACTCGGCTGATCCTTCCACAATATGCCCTTCACCAACATGCAGTGTTTCCTTGATTGAATTAGCTCTCACACCAATATTTTCGTCTACATCCTTTACATTGAGGGCTATCTGAAAACGGCTGTGGCGCTGAAGTTGCCTGTGAATGTGGAGTTGGTGGCATGTGAAACCCGCATGTGGAGCATTCGTTTGTGTGGGATGCTCTACAAGATTCATTTCTAGATAATGCACTCAAAGGGCACTAAGCATAGAGTGTGAAAACTGAGTTTCCTTGAGAGCTGCTTGGAAGCCTGATGGTGTGTGAAGTTAGTGAGCCAAATGGAGTTGTTCTCCCACAAGAACCCCTCGGCTGATCCTTCTTCAATATGCCTTTCACCAACATGCAGTGTTTAATTGATTGAATTAGCTCTCACACCAATATTTGCATCTAGAGCCTTTGCATTGAGGGCTATCTGAAAACGGCTGTGGCGCTGAAGTTGCCTGAGAATGTGGAGTTGGTGGCATGTGAAACCCGCATGTGGAGCATTCGTTTGTGTGGGATGCTCATCAAGCTTCATTTCAGTCCTAGGCACTCAAAGGGCACTAAGCATAGAGTGTGAAAACTGAGTTTCCTTGAGAGCTGCTTGTAAACCTGATGGTGTGTGAAGTTAGTGAGCCAAATGGAGTTGTTCTCCCACAAGAACCACTCGGCTGATCCTTCTTCAATATGCCCTTCACCAACATGCAGTGTTTCCTTGATTGAATTAGCTCTCACACCAATATTTGTGTCTAGAGCCTTTGCATTGAGGGCTATCTGAAAACGGCTGTGGCGCTGAAGTTGCCTGTAAAGGTGGAGTTGGTGGCATGTGAAACCCGCATGTGGAGCATTCGTTTGTGTCTGATGCTCACCAAGCTTCATTTCAGTCCTAGGCACTCAAAGGGCACTAAGCATAGAGTGTGAAAACTGAGTTTCCTTGAGAGCTGCTTGGAAGCCTGATGGTGTGTGAAGTTAGTGAGCCAAATGGAGTTGTTCTCCCACAAGAACCACTCGGCTGATCCTTCTTCAATATGCCCTTCACCAACATGCAGTGTTTCCTTGATTGAATTAGCTCTCACACCAATATTTGCGTCTAGAACCTTTGCATTGAGGGCTATCTGAAAACGGCTGTGGCGCTGAAGTTGCCTGTGAATGTGGAGTTGGTGGCATGTGAAACCCGCATGTGGAGCATTCGTTTGTGTGGGATGCTCTACCAGGTTCATTCCTAGATAATGCACTCAAAGGGCACTAAGCATAGAGTGTGAAAACTGAGTTTCCTTGAGAGCTGCTTTGAAGCCTGATGGTGTGTGAAGTTAGTGAGCCAAATGGAGTTGTTCTCTCACAAGAACCACTGGCTGATCCTTCTTCAATATGCCCTTCACCAACATGCAGTGTTTCCTTGATTGAATTAGCTCTCACACCAATATTTGCATCTAGAGCCTTTGCATTGAGGGCTATCTGAAAACGGCTGTGGCGCTGAAGTTGCCTGAGAATGTGGAGTTGGTGGCATGTGAAACCCGCATGTGGAGCATTCGTTTGTGTGGAATGCTCTACCAAGCTTCATTTCAGTCCTAGGCACTCAAAGGGCACTAAGCATAGAGTGTGAAAACTGAGTTTCCTTGAGAGCTGCTTGGAAGCCTGATGGTGTGTGAAGTTAGTGAGCCAAATAGACTTATTCTCCCACAAGAACCACTCGGCTGATCCTTCTTCAATATGCCCTTCACCAACATGCAGTGTTTCCTTGATTGAATTAGCTCTCAAACCAATATTTGTGTCTAGAGCCTTTGCATTTAGGGCTATCTCAAAACGGCTTTGGTGCTGAAGTTGCCTGAGAATGTGGAGTTGGTGGCATGTGAAACCCGCATGTGGAGCATTCGTTTGTGTGGGATGCTCTACCAGGTTCATTCCTAGACACTGCACTCAAAGGGCACTAAGCATAGAGTGTGAAAACTGAGTTTCCTTGAGAGCTGCTTGGAAGCCTGATGGTGTGTGAAGTTAGTGAGCCAAATGGAGTTGTTCTCCCACAAGAACCACTCGGCTGATCCTTCTTCAATATGCCCTTCACCAACATGCAGTGTTTCCTTGATTGAATTAGCTCTCACACCAATATTTGCGTCTAGAGCCTTTGCATTGAGGGCTATCTGAAAACGGCTGTGGCGCTGAAGTTGCCTGTGAATGTGGAGTTGGTGGCATGTGAAACCCGCATGTGGAGCATTCGTTTGTGTTGGATGCTCACCAAGCTTCATTTCAGTCCTAGGCACTCAAAGGGCACTAAGCATAGAGTGTGAAAACTGAGTTTCCTTGAGAGCTCCTCTGAAGCCTGATGGTGTGTGAAGTTAGTGAGCCAAATGGAGTTGTTCTCCCACAAGAACCACTCGGCTGATCCTTCTTCAATATGCCCTTCACCAACATGCAGTGTTTCCTTGATTGAATTAGCTCTCACACCAATATTTGCGTCTAGAGCCTTTGCATTGAGGGCTATCTCAAAACGGCTGTGGCGCTGAAGTTGCCTGTGAATGTGGAGTTGGTGGCATGTGAAACCCGCATGTGGAGCATTCGTTTGTGTGGGATGCTCTACAAGGTTCATTTGTAGATAATGCACTCAAAGGGCACTAAGCATAGAGTGTGAAAACTGAGTTTCCTTGAGAGCTGCTTTGAAGCCTGATGGTGTGTGAAGTTAGTGAGCCAAATGGAGTTGTTCTCTCACAAGAACCACTGGCTGATCCTTCTTCAATATGCCCTTCACCAACATGCAGTGTTTCCTTGATTGAATTAGCTCTCACACCAATATTTACATCTAGAGCCTTTGCATTGAGGGCTATCTGAAAACGGCTGTGGCGCTGAAGTTGGCTGAGAATATGGAGTTGGTGGCATGTGAAACCCGCATGTGGAGCATTCGTTTGTGTGGAATGCTCTACCAAGCTTCATTTCAGTCCTAGGCACTCAAAGGGCACTAAGCATAGAGTGTGAAAACTGAGTTTCCTTGAGAGCTGCTTGGAAGCCTGATGGTGTGTGAAGTTAGTGAGCCAAATGGACTTATTCTCCCACAAGAACCACTCGGCTGATCCTTCTTCAATATGCCCTTCACCAACAGGCTGTGTTTCCTTGATTGAATTAGCTCTCACATCAATATTTGCGTCTAGAGCCTTTGCATTGAGAGCTATCTGAAAACGGCTGTGGCGCTGAAGTTGCCTGAGAATGTGGAGTTGGTGGCAACTGAAACCCGCATGTGGAGCATTCGTTTGTGTGGGATGCTTTAACAAGCTTCATTTCAGTCCTAGGCACTCAAAGGGCACTAAGCATAGAGTGTGAAAACTGAGTTTCCTTGAGAGCTGCTTGGAAGCCTGATGGTGTGTGAAGTTAGTGAGCCAAATGGAGTTATTCTCCAACAAGAACCACTCGGCTGATCCTTCTTCAATATGCCCTTCACCAACATGCAGTGTTTCCTTGATTGAATTAGCTCTCACACCAATATTTGTGTCTAGAGCCTTTGCATTTAGGGCTATCTCAAAACGGCTGTGGCGCTGAAGTTGCCTGCGAATGTGGAGTTGGTGGCATGTGAAACCCGCATGTGGAGCATTCGTTTGTGTGGGATGCTCACCAAGCTTCATTTCAGTCCTAGGCACTCAAAGGGCACTAAGCATAGAGTGTGAAAACTGAGTTTCCTGGAGAGCTGCTGGGAAGCCTGATGGTGTGTGAAGTTAGTGAGCCAAATGGAGTTGTTCTCCCACAAGAACCACTCGGCTGATCCTTCTTCAATATGCCTTTCACCAACATGCAGTGTTTCCTTGATTGAATTAGCTCTCACACCAATATTTGCGTCTAGAGCCTTTGCATTGAGGGCTATCTGAAAACGGCTGTGGCGCTGAAGTTGCCTGAGAATGTGGAGTTGGTGGCATGTGAAACCCGCATGTGGAGCATTCGTTTGTGTGGGATGCTCACCAAGCTTCATTTCAGTCCTAGGCACTCAAAGGGCACTAAGCATAGAGTGTGAAAACTGAGTTTCCTTGAGAGCTGCTTGGAAGCCTGATGGTGTGTGAAGTTAGTGAGCCAAATGGAGTTATTCTCCCACAAGAACCACTCGGCTGATCCTTCTTCAATATGCCCTTCACCAACATGCAGTGTTTCCTTGATTGAATTAGCTCTCACACCAATATTTGCATCTAGAGCCTTTGCATTGAGGGCTATCTGAAAACGGCTTTGGCACTGAAGTTGCCTGAGAATGTGGAGTTGGTGGCATGTGAAACCCGCATGTGGAGCATTCGTTTGTGTGGGATGCTCACCAAGCTTCATTTCAGTCCTAGGCACTCAAAGGGCACTAAGCATAGAGTGTGAAAACTGAGTTTCCTTGAGAGCTGCTTGGAAGCCTGATGGTGTGTGAAGTTAGTGAGCCAAATGGAGTTGTTCTCCAACAAGAACCACTCGGCTGATCCTTCTTCAATATGCCCTTCACCAACATGCAGTGTTTCCTTGATTGAATTAGCTCTCACACCAATATTTGTGTCTAGAGCCTTTGCATTTAGGGCTATCTCAAAACGGCTGTGGCGCTGAAGTTGCCTGAGAATGTGGAGTTGGTGGCATGTGAAACCCGCATGTGGAGCATTCGTTTGTGTGGGATGCTCACCAAGCTTCATTTCAGTCCTAGGCACTCAAAAGGCACTAAGCATAGAGTGTGAAAACTGAGTTTCCTTGAGAGCTGCTTGGAAGCCTGATGGTGTGTGAAGTTAGTGAGCCAAATGGAATTGTTCTCCCACAAGAACCACTCGGCTGATCCTTCTTCAATATGCCTTTCACCAACATGCAGTGTTTAATTGATTGAATTAGCTCTCACACCAATATTTGCATCTAGAGCCTTTGCATTGAGGGCTATCTGAAAACGGCTGTGGCGCTGAAGTTGCCTGAGAATGTGGAGTTGGTGGCATGTGAAACCCGCATATGGAGCATTCGTTTGTGTGGGATGCTCACCAAGCTTCATTTCAGTCCTAGGCACTCAAAGGGCACTAAGCATAGAGTGTGAAAACTGAGTTTCCTTGAGAGCTGCTTGGAAGCCTGATGGTGTGTGAAGTTAGTGAGCCAAATGGAGTTGTTCTCTCACAAGAACCACTGGCTGATCCTTCTTCAATATGCCTTTCACCAACATGCAGTGTTTCCTTGATTGAATTAGCTCTCACACCAATATTTACATCTAGAGCCTTTGCATTGAGGGCTATCTGAAAACGGCTGTGGCGCTGAAGTTGGCTGAGAATATGGAGTTGGTGGCATGTGAAACCCGCATGTGGAGCATTCGTTTGTGTGGAATGCTCTACCAAGCTTCATTTCAGTCCTAGGCACTCAAAGGGCACTAAGCATAGAGTGTGAAAACTGAGTTTCCTTGAGAGCTGCTTGGAAGCCTGATGGTGTGTGAAGTTAGTGAGCCAAATGGACTTATTCTCCCACAAGAACCACTCGGCTGATCCTTCTTCAATATGCCCTTCACCAACAGGCTGTGTTTCCTTGATTGAATTAGCTCTCACATCAATATTTGCGTCTAGAGCCTTTGCATTGAGGGCTATCTGAAAACGGCTGTGGCGCTGAAGTTGCCTGAGAATGTGGAGTTGGTGGCAACTGAAACCCGCATGTGGAGCATTCGTTTGTGTGGGATGCTTTAACAAGCTTCATTTCAGTCCTAGGCACTCAAAGGGCACTAAGCATAGAGTGTGAAAACTGAGTTTCCTTGAGAGCTGCTTGGAAGCCTGATGGTGTGTGAAGTTAGTGAGCCAAATGGAGTTATTCTCCAACAAGAACCACTCGGCTGATCCTTCTTCAATATGCCCTTCACCAACATGCAGTGTTTCCTTGATTGAATTAGCTCTCACACCAATATTTGTGTCTAGAGCCTTTGCATTGAGGGCTATCTGAAAACGGCTGTGGCGCTGAAGTTGCCTGCGAATGTGGAGTTGGTGGCATGTGAAACCCGCATGTGGAGCATTCGTTTGTGTGGGATGCTCACCAAGCTTCATTTCAGTCCTAGGCACTCAAAGGGCACTAAGCATAGAGTGTGAAAACTGAGTTTCCTGGAGAGCTGCTGGGAAGCCTGATGGTGTGTGAAGTTAGTGAGCCAAATGGAGTTGTTCTCCCACAAGAACCACTCGGCTGATCCTTCTTCAATATGCCTTTCACCAACATGCAGTGTTTCCTTGATTGAATTAGCTCTCAAACCAATATTTGCGTCTAGAGCCTTTGCATTGAGGGCTATCTGAAAACGGCTGTGGCGCTGAAGTTGCCTGAGAATGTGGAGTTGGTGGCATGTGAAACCCGCATGTGGAGCATTCGTTTGTGTGGGATGCTCACCAAGCTTCATTTCAGTCCTAGGCACTCAAAGGGCACTAAGCATAGAGTGTGAAAACTGAGTTTCCTTGAGAGCTGCTTGGAAGCCTGATGGTGTGTGAAGTTAGTGAGCCAAATGGAGTTATTCTCCCACAAGAACCACTCGGCTGATCCTTCTTCAATATGCCCTTCACCAACATGCAGTGTTTCCTTGATTGAATTAGCTCTCACACCAATATTTGCATCTAGAGCCTTTGCATTGAGGGCTATCTGAAAACGGCTTTGGCACTGAAGTTGCCTGAGAATGTGGAGTTGGTGGCATGTGAAACCCGCATGTGGAGCATTCGTTTGTGTGGGATGCTCACCAAGCTTCATTTCAGTCCTAGGCACTCAAAGGGCACTAAGCATAGAGTGTGAAAACTGAGTTTCCTTGAGAGCTGCTTGGAAGCCTGATGGTGTGTGAAGTTAGTGAGCCAAATGGAGTTGTTCTCCAACAAGAACCACTCGGCTGATCCTTCTTCAATATGCCCTTCACCAACATGCAGTGTTTCCTTGATTGAATTAGCTCTCACACCAATATTTGTGTCTAGAGCCTTTGCATTTAGGGCTATCTCAAAACGGCTGTGGCGCTGAAGTTGCCTGAGAATGTGGAGTTGGTGGCATGTGAAACCCGCATGTGGAGCATTCGTTTGTGTGGGATGCTCACCAAGCTTCATTTCAGTCCTAGGCACTCAAAAGGCACTAAGCATAGAGTGTGAAAACTGAGTTTCCTTGAGAGCTGCTTGGAAGCCTGATGGTGTGTGAAGTTAGTGAGCCAAATGGAATTGTTCTCCCACAAGAACCACTCGGCTGATCCTTCTTCAATATGCCTTTCACCAACATGCAGTGTTTAATTGATTGAATTAGCTCTCACACCAATATTTGCATCTAGAGCCTTTGCATTGAGGGCTATCTGAAAACGGCTGTGGCGCTGAAGTTGCCTGAGAATGTGGAGTTGGTGGCATGTGAAACCCGCATATGGAGCATTCGTTTGTGTGGGATGCTCACCAAGCTTCATTTCAGTCCTAGGCACTCAAAGGGCACTAAGCATAGAGTGTGAAAACTGAGTTTCCTTGAGAGCTGCTTGGAAGCCTGATGGTGTGTGAAGTTAGTGAGCCAAATGGACTTATTCTCCCACAAGAACCACTCGGCTGATCCTTCTTCAATATGCCCTTCACCAACATGCAGTGTTTCCTTGATTGAATTAGCTCTCAAACCAATATTTGTGTCTAGAGCCTTTGCATTGAGGGCTATCTCAAAACGGCTGTGGCGCTGAAGTTGCCTGAGAATGTGGAGTTGGTGGCATGTGAAACCCGCATGTGGAGCATTCGTTTGTGTGGGATGCTCACCAAGCTTCATTTCAGTCCTAGGCACTCAAAGGGCACTAAGCATAGAGTGTGAAAACTGAGTTTCCTTGAGAGCTGCTTGGAAGCCTGAGGGTGTGTGAAGTTAGTGAGCCAAATGGAGTTGTTCTCCCACAAGAACCACTCGGCTGATCCTTCTTCAATATGCCCTTCACCAACATGCAGTGTTTCCTTGATTGAATTAGCTCTCACACCAATATTTGCGTCTAGAGCCTTTGCATTGAGGGCTATCTGAAAACGGCTGTGGCGCTGAAGTTGCCTGTGAATGTGGAGTTGGTGGCATGTGAAACCCGCATGTGGAGCATTCGTTTGTGTGGGATGCTCACCAAGCTTCATTTCCGTCCTAAGCACTCAAAGGGCACTAAGCATAGAGTGTGAAAACTGAGTTTCCTTGAGAGCTGCTTGGAAGCCTGATGGTGTGTGAAGTTAGTGAGCCAAATGGAGTTGTTCTCCCACAAGAACCACTCGGCTGATCCTTCTTCAATATGCCCTTCACCAACATGCAGTGTTTCCTTGATTGAATTAGCTCTCACACCAATATTTGCGTCTAGAGCCTTTGCATTGAGGGCTATCTGAAAACGGCTGTGGCGCTGAAGTTGCCTGTGAATGTGGAGTTAGTGGCATGTGAAACCCGCATGTGGAGCATTCGTTTGTGTGGGATGCTCACCAAGCTTCATTTCAGTCCTAGGCACTCAAAGGGCACTAAGCATAGAGTGTGAAAACTGAGTTTTCTTGAGAGCTGCTTGGAAGCCTGATGGTGTGTGAAGTTAGTGAGCCAAATGGAGTTATTCTCCCACAAGAACCACTTGGCTGATCCTTCTTCAATATGCCCTTCACCAACATGCAGGGTTTCTTTGATTGAATTAGCTCTCACACCAATATTTGCGTCTAGAGCCTTTGCATTGAGGGCTATCTGAAAACGGCTGTGGCGCTGAAGTTGCCTGAGAATGTGGAGTTGGTGTCATGTGAAACCCGCATGTGGAGCATTCGTTTGTGTGGGATGCTCACCAAGCTTCATTTCAGTCCTAGGCACTCAAAGGGCACTAAGCATAGAGTGTGAAAACTGAGTTTCCTTGAGAGCTCCTCTGAAGCCTGATGGTGTGTGAAGTTAGTGAGCCAAATGGAGTTGTTCTCCCACAAGAACCACTCGGCTGATCCTTCTTCAATATGCCTTTCACCAACATGCTGTGTTTCCTTGATTGAATTAGCTCTCACCCCAATATTTGCGTCCAGAGCCATTGCATTGAGGGCTATCTGAACACGGCTGTGGCGCTGAAGTTGCCTGTGAATGTGGAGTTGGTGGCATGTGAAACCCGCATGTGGAGCATTCGTTTGTGTGGGATGCTCACCAAGCTTCATTTCAGTCCTAGGCACTCAAAGGGCACTAAGCATAGAGTGTGAAAACTGAGTTTCCTTGAGAGCTGCTTTGAAGCCTGATGGTGTGTGAAGTTAGTGAGCCAAATGGAGTTATTCTCCCACAAGAACCACTCGGCTGATCCTTCTTCAATATGCCCTTCACCAACAGGCTGTGTTTCCTTGATTGAATTAGCTCTCACATCAATATTTGCGTCTAGAGCCTTTGCATTGAGGGCTATCTGAAAACGGCTGTGGCGCTGAAGTTGCCTGAGAATGTGGAGTTGGTGGCAACTGAAACCCGCATGTGGAGCATTCGTTTGTGTGGGATGCTCTAACAAGCTTCATTTCAGTCCTAGGCACTCAAAGGGCACTAAGCATAGAGTGTGAAAACTGAGTTTCCTTGAGAGCTGCTTGGAAGCCTGATGGTGTGTGAAGTTAGTGAGCCAAATGGAGTTATTCTCCAACAAGAACCACTCGGCTGATCCTTCTTCAATATGCCCTTCACCAACATGCAGTGTTTCCTTGATTGAATTAGCTCTCACACCAATATTTGTGTCTAGAGCCTTTGCATTTAGGGCTATCTCAAAACGGCTGTGGCGCTGAAGTTGCCTGCGAATGTGGAGTTGGTGGCATGTGAAACCCGCATGTGGAGCATTCGTTTGCGTGGGATGCTCACCAAGCTTCATTTCAGTCCTAGGCACTCAAAGGGCACTAAGCGTAGAGTGTGAAAACTGAGTTTCCTTGAGAGCTGCTTGGAAGCCTGATGGTGTGTGAAGTTAGTGAGCCAAATGGAGTTGTTCTCCCACAAGAACCACTCGGCTGATCCTTCTTCAATATGCCCTTCACCAACATGCAGTGTTTCCTTGATTGAATTAGCTCTCACACCAATATTTGCGTCTAGAGCCTTTGAATTGAGGGCTATCTGAAAACGGCTGTGGTGCTGAAGTTGCCTGAGAATGTGGAGTTGGTGGCATGTGAAACCCGCATGTGGAGCATTCGTTTGTGTGGGATGCTCACCAAGCTTCATTTCAGTCCTAGGCACTCAAAGGGCACTAAGCATAGAGTGTGAAAACTGAGTTTCCTTGAGAGCTGCTTGGAAGCCTGATGGTGTGTGAAGTTAGTGAGCCAAATGGAGTTATTCTCCCACAAGAACCACTCGGCTGATCCTTCTTCAATATGCCCTTCACCAACAGGCTGTGTTTCCTTGATTGAATTAGCTCTCACATCAATATTTGCGTCTAGAGCCTTTGCATTGAGGGCTATCTGAAAACGGCTGTGGCGCTGAAGTTGCCTGAGAATGTGGAGTTGGTGGCAACTGAAACCCGCATGTGGAGCATTCGTTTGTGTGGGATGCTCTAACAAGCTTCATTTCAGTCCTAGGCACTCAAAGGGCACTAAGCCTAGAGTGTGAAAACTGAGTTTCCTTGAGAGCTGCTTGGAAGCCTGATGGTGTGTGAAGTTAGTGAGCCAAATGGAGTTATTCTCCAACAAGAACCACTCGGCTGATCCTTCTTCAATATGCCCTTCACCAACATGCAGTGTTTCCTTGATTGAATTAGCTCTCAAACCAATATTTGCGTCTAAAGCCTTTGCATTGAGGGCTATCTGAAAACGGCTGTGGCGCTGAAGTTGCCTGAGAATGTGGAGTTGGTGGCATGTGAAACCCGCATGTGGAGCATTCGTTTGTGTGGGATGCTCACCAAGCTTCATTTCAGTCCTAGGCACTCAAAGGGCACTAAGCATAGAGTGTGAAAACTGAGTTTCCTTGAGAGCTGCCTGGAAGCCTGATGGTGTGTGAAGTTAGTGAGCCAAATGGAGTTGTTCTCCCACAAGAACCACTCGGCTGATCCTTCTTCAATATGCCCTTCACCAACATGCAGTGTTTCCTTGATTGAATTAGCTCTCACACCAATCTTTGCGTCTAGAGCCTTTGCATTGAGGGCTATCTGAAAACGGCTGTGGCGCTGAAGTTGCCTGAGAATGTGGAGTTGGTGGCATGTGAAACCCGCATGTGGAACATTCGTTTGTGTGGGATGCTCACCAAGCTTCATTTCAGTCCTAGGCACTCAAAGGGCACTAAGCATAGAGTGTGAAAACTGAGTTTCCTTGAGAGCTGCTTGGAAGCCTGATGGTGTGTGAAGTTAGTGAGCCAAATGGAATTGTTCTCCCAGAAGAACCACTCGGCTGATCCTTCTTCAATATGCCCTTCACCAACATGCAATGTTTCCTTGATTGAATTAGCTCTCACACCAATCTTTGCGTCTAGAGCCTTTGCATTGAGGGTTATCTGAAAACAGCTGTGGCGCTGAAGTTGCCTGAGAATGTGGAGTTGGTGGCATGTGAAACCCGCATGTGGAGCATTCGTTTGTGTGGGATGCTCACCAAGCTTCATTTCAGTCCTAGACACTCAAAAGGCACTAAGCATAGAGTGTGAAAACTGAGTTTCCTTGAGAGCTGCTTGGAAGCCTGATGGTGTGTGAAGTTAGTGAGCCAAATGGAATTGTTCTCCCACAAGAACCACTCGGCTGATCCTTCTTCAATATGCCTTTCACCAACATGCAGTGTTTAATTGATTGAATTAGCTCTCACACCAATATTTGCATCTAGAGCCTTTGCATTGAGGGCTATCTGAAAACGGCTGTGGCGCTGAAGTTGCCTGAGAATGTGGAGTTGGTGGCATGTGAAACCCGCATGTGGAGCATTCGTTTGTGTGGGATGCTCATCAAGCTTCATTTCAGTCCTAGGCACTCAAAGGGCACTAAGCATAGAGTGTGAAAGCTAGGTTTTCTTGAGAGCTGTTTGGAAGCCTGATGGTGTGTGAAGTTAGTGAGCCAAATGGAGTTGTTCTCCCACAAGAACCACTCGGCTAATCCTTCCACAATATGCCCTTCACCAACATGCAGTGTTTCCTTGATTGAATTAGCTCTCACACCAATATTTTCGTCTAGATCCTTTACATTGAGGGCTATCTGAAAACTGCTGTGGCGCTGAAGTTGCCTGTGAATGTGGAGTTGGTGGCATGTGAAACCCGCATGTGGAGCATTCGTTTGTGTGGGATGCTCTACAAGATTCATTTCTAGATAATGCACTCAAAGGGCACTAACATAGAGTGTGAAAACTGAGTTTCCTTGAGAGCTTCTCTGAAGCCTGATGGTGTGTGAAGTTAGTGAGCCAAATGGAGTTGTTCTCCCACAAGAACCCCTCGGCTGATCCTTCTTCAATATGCCTTTCACCAACATGCAGTGTTTAATTGATTGAATTCGCTCTCACACAAATATTTGCATCTAGAGCCTTTGCATTGAGGGCTATCTGAAAACGGCTGTGGCGCTGAAGTTGCCTGAGAATGTGGAGTTGGTGGCATGTGAAACCCGCATGTGGAGCATTCGTTTGTGTGGGATGCTAATCAAGCTTCATTTCAGTCCTAGGCACTCAAAGGGCACTAAGCATAGAGTGTGAAAACTGAGTTTCCTTGAGAGCTGCTTGTAAACCTGATGGTGTGTGAAGTTAGTGAGCCAAATGCAGTTGTTCTCCCACAAGAACAACTCGGCTGATCCTTCTTCAATATGCCCTTCACCAACATGCAGTGTTTCCTTGATTGAATTAGCTCTCACACCAATATTTGTGTCTAGAGCCTTTGCATTGAGGGCTATCTGAAAATGACTGTGGCGCTGAAGTTGCCTGTGAATGTGGAGTTGGTGGCATGTGAAACCCGCATGTGGAGCATTCGTTTGTGTCTGATGCTCACCAAGCTTCATTTCAGTCCTAGGCACTCAAAGGGCACTAAGCATAGAGTGTGAAAACTGAGTTTCCTTGAGAGCTGCTTGGAAGCCTGATGGTGTGTGAAGTTAGTGAGCCAAATGGAGTTGTTCTCCCACAAGAACCACTCGGCTGATCCTTCTTCAATATGCCCTTCACCAACATGCAGTGTTTCCTTGATTGAATTAGCTCTCACACCAATATTTGCGTCTAGAACCTTTGCATTGAGGGCTATCTGAAAACGGCTGTGGCGCTGAAGTTGCCTGAGAATGTGGAGTTGGTGGCATGTGAAACCCGCATGTGGAGCATTCGTTTGTGTGGGATGCTCTACCAGGTTCATTCCTAGATAATGCACTCAAAGGGCACTAAGCATAGAGTGTGAAAACTGAGTTTCCTTGAGAGCTGCTTTGAAGCCTGATGGTGTGTGAAGTTAGTGAGCCAAATGGAGTTGTTCTCTCACAAGAACCACTGGCTGATCCTTCTTCAATATGCCCTTCACCAACATGGAGTGTTTCCTTGATTGAATTAGCTCTCACACCAATATTTGCATCTAGAGCCTTTGCATTGAGGGCTATCTGAAAACGGCTGTGGCGCTGAAGTTGCCTGAGAATGTGGAGTTGGTGGCATGTGAAACCCGCATGTGGAGCATTCGTTTGTGTGGAATGCTCTACCAAGCTTCATTTCAGTCCTAGGCACTCAAAGGGCACTAAGCATAGAGTGTGAAAACTGAGTTTCCTTGAGAGCTGCTTGGAAGCCTGATGGTGTGTGAAGTTAGTGAGCCAAATAGACTTATTCTCCCACAAGAACCACTCGGCTGATCCTTCTTCAATATGCCCTTCACCAACATGCAGTGTTTCCTTGATTGAATTAGCTCTCACACCAATATTTGTGTCTAGAGCCTTTGCATTTAGGGCTATCTCAAAACGGCTTTGGCGCTGAAGTTGCCTGAGAATGTGGAGTTGGTGGCATGTGAAACCCGCATGTGGAGCATTCGTTTGTGTGGGATGCTCTACCAGGTTCATTCCTAGACAATGCACTCAAAGGGCACTAAGCATAGAGTGTGAAAACTGAGTTTCCTTGAGAGCTGCTTGGAAGCCTGATGGTGTGTGAAGTTAGTGAGCCAAATGGAGTTCTTCTCCCACAAGAACCACTCGGCTGATCCTTCTTCAATATGCCCTTCACCAACATGCAGTGTTTCCTTGATTGAATTAGCTCTCACACCAATATTTGCGTCTAGAGCCTTTGCATTGAGGGCTATCTGAAAACGGCTGTGGCGCTGAAGTTGCCTGTGAATGTGGAGTTGGTGGCATGTGAAACCCGCATGTGGAGCATTCGTTTGTGTGGGATGCTCTACCAGCTTCACTCCAGTCCTAGGCACTCAAAGGGCACTACGCATAGAGTGTGAAAACTGAGTTTCCTTGAGAGCTGCTTGGAAGCCTGATGGTGTGTGAAGTTAGTGAGCCAAATGGAGTTGTTCTCCCACAAGAACCACTCGGCTGATCCTTCTTCAATATGCCCTTCACCAACATGCAGTGTTTCCTTGATTGAATTAGCTCTCACACCAATATTTGCGTCTAGAGCCTTTGCATTGAGGGCTATCTGAAAACGGCTGTGGCGCTGAAGTTGCCTGAGAATGTGGAGTTGGTGGCATGTGAAACCCGCATGTGGAGCATTCGTTTGTGTGGGATGCTCACCAAGCTTCATTTCAGTCCTAGGCCCTCAATAAGGCACTAAGCATAGAGTGTGAAAACTGAGTTTCCTTGAGAGCTGCTTGGAAGCCTGATGGTGTGTGAAGTTAGTGAGCCAAATGGAATTGTTCTCCCACAAGAACCACTCGGCTGATCCTTCTTCAATATGCCTTTCACCAACATGCAGTGTTTAATTGATTGAATTAGCTCTCACACCAATATTTGCATCTAGAGCCTTTGCATTGAGGGCTATCTGAAAACGGCTGTGGCGCTGAAGTTGCCTGTGAATGTGGAGTTGGTGGCATGTGAAACCCGCATGTGGAGCATTCATTTGTGTGGGATGCTCACCAAGCTTCATTTCAGTCCTAGGCACTCAAAGGGCACTAAGCATAGAGTGTGAAAACTGAGTTTCCTTGAGAGCTCCTCTGAAGCCTGATGGTGTGTGAAGTTAGTGAGCCAAATGGACTTATTCTCCCACAAGAACCACTCGGCTGATCCTTCTTCAATATGCCCTTCACCAACATGTAGTGTTTCCTTGATTGAATTAGCTCTCAAACCAATACTTGTGTCTAGAGCCTTTGCATTGAGGGCTATCTCAAAACGGCTGTGGCGCTGAAGTTGCCTGAGAATGTGGAGTTGGTGGCATGTGAAACCCGCATGTGGAGCATTCGTTTGTGTGGGATGCTCTACCAGGTTCATTCCTAGATAATGCACTCAAAGGGCACTAACATAGAGTGTGAAAATTGAGTTTCCTTGAGAGCTGTTTGGAAGCCTGATGGTGTGTGAAGTTAGTGAGCCAAATGGAGTTGTTCTCCCACAAGAACCACTCGGCTGATCCTTCTTCAATATGCCCTTCACCAACATGCAGTGTTTTCTTGATTGAATTAGCTCTCACACCAATATTTGCATCTAAAGCCTTTGCATTGAGGGCTATCTGAAAACGGCTGTGGCGCTGAAGTTGCCTGAGAATGTGGAGTTGGTTGCATGTGAAACCCGCATGTGGAGCATTCGTTTGTGTGGGATGCTCACCAAGCTTCATTTCAGTCCTAGGCACTCAAAGGGCACTAAGCATAGAGTGTGAAAACTGAGTTTCCTTGAGAGCTGCTTGGAAGCCTGATGGTGTGTGAAGTTAGTGAGCCAAATGGACTTATTCTCCCACAAGAACCACTCGGCTGATCCTTCTTCAATATGCCTTTCACCAACATGCAGTGTTTCCTTGATTGAATTAGCTCTCACACCAATATTTGCGTCCAGAGCCATTGCATTGAGGGCTATCTGAAAACGGCTGTGGCGCTGAAGTTGCCTGTGAATGTGGAGTTGGTGGCATGTGAAACCCGCATGTGGAGCGTTCGTTTGTGTGGGATGCTCTACCAGGTTCATTCCTAGATAATGCACTCAAAGGGCACTAAGCATAGAGTGTGAAAACTGAGTTTCCTTGAGAGCTGCTTGGAAGCCTGATGGTGTGTGAAGTTAGTGAGCCAAATGGAATTGTTCTCCCACAAGAACCACTCGGCTGATCCTTCTTCAATATGCCTTTCACCAACATGCAGTGTTTCCTTGATTGAATTAGCTCTCACACCAATATTTGCATCAAGAGCCTTTGCATTGAGGGCTATCTGAAAACGGCTGTGGCGCTGAAGTTGCCTGAGAATGTGGAGTTGGTGGCATGTGAAACCCGCATGTGGAGCATTCGTTTGTGTGGGATGCACATCAAGCTTCATTTCAGTCCTAGGCACTCAAAGGGCACTAAGCATAGAGTGTGAAAACTGAGTTTCCTTGAGAGCTGCTTGTAAACCTGATGGTGTGTGAAGTTAGTGAGCCAAATGGAGTTGTTCTCCCACAAGAACCACTCGGCTGATCCTTCTTCAATATGCCCTTCACCAACATGCAGTGTTTCCTTGATTGAATTAGCTCTCACACCAATATTTGTGTCTAGAGCCTTTGCATTGAGGGCTATCTGAAAATGGCTGTGGCGCTGAAGTTGCCTGTGAAGGTGGAGTTGGTGGCATGTGAAACCCGCATGTGGAGCATTCGTTTGTGTCTGATGCTCACCAAGCTTCATTTCAGTCCTAGGCACTCAAAGGGCACTAAGCATAGAGTGTGAAAACTGAGTTTCCTTGAGAGCTGCTTGGAAGCCTGATGGTGTGTGAAGTTAGTGAGCCAAATGGAGTTGTTCTCCCACAAGAACCACTCGGCTGATCCTTCTTCAATATGCCCTTCACCAACATGCAGTGTTTCCTTGATTGAATTAGCTCTCACACCAATATTTGCGTCTAGAACCTTTGCATTGAGGGCTATCTGAAAACGGCTGTGGCGCTGAAGTTGCCTCTGAATGTGGAGTTGGTGGCATGTGAAACCCGCATGTGGAGCATTCGTTTGTGTGGGATGCTCTACCAGGTTCATTCCTAGATAATGCACTCAAAGGGCACTAAGCATAGAGTGTGAAAACTGAGTTTCCTTGAGAGCTGCTTGGAAGCCTGATGGTGTGTGAAGTTAGTGAGCCAAATGGAGTTGTTCTCTCACAAGAACCACTGGCTGATCCTTCTTCAATATGCCCTTCACCAACATGCAGTGTTTCCTTGATTGAATTAGCTCTCACACCAATATTTGCATCTAGAGCCTTTGCATTGAGGGCTATCTGAAAACGGCTGTGGCGCTGAAGTTGCCTGAGAATGTGGAGTTGGTGGCATGTGAAACCCGCATGTGGAGCATTCGTTTGTGTGGGATGCTCACCAAGCTTCATTTCAGTCCTAGGCACTCAAAGGGCACTAAGCATAGAGTGTGAAAACTGAGTTTCCTTGAGAGCTGCTTGGAAGCCTGATGGTGTGTGAAGTTAGTGAGCCAAATGGAGTTGTTCTCCAACAAGAACCACTCGGCTGATCCTTCTTCAATATGCCCTTCACCAACATGCAGTGTTTCCTTGATTGAATTAGCTCTCACACCAATATTTGTGCCTAGAGCCTTTGCATTTAGGGCTATCTCAAAACGGCTGTGGCGCTGAAGTTGCCTGTGAATGTGGAGTTGGTGGCATGTGAAACCCGCATGTGGAGCATTCGTTTGTGTGGGATGCTCACCAAGCTTCATTTCAGTCCTAGGCACTCAAAAGGCACTAAGCATAGAGTGTGAAAACTGAGTTTCCTTGAGAGCTGCTTGGAAGCCTGATGGTGTGTGAAGTTAGTGAGCCAAATGGAATTGTTCTCCCACAAGAACCACTCGGCTGATCCTTCTTCAATATGCCTTTCACCAACATGCAGTGTTTAATTGATTGAATTAGCTCTCACACCAATATTTGCATCTAGAGCCTTTGCATTGAGGGCTATCTGAAAACGGCTGTGGCGCTGAAGTTGCCTGAGAATGTGGAGTTGGTGGCATGTGAAACCCGCATATGGAGCATTCGTTTGTGTGGGATGCTCACCAAGCTTCATTTCAGTCCTAGGCACTCAAAGGGCACTAAGCATAGAGTGTGAAAACTGAGTTTCCTTGAGAGCTGCTTGGAAGCCTGATGGTGTGTGAAGTTAGTGAGCCAAATGGACTTATTCTCCCACAAGAACCACTCGGCTGATCCTTCTTCAATATGCCCTTCACCAACATGCAGTGTTTCCTTGATTGAATTAGCTCTCAAACCAATATTTGTGTCTAGAGCCTTTGCATTGAGGGCTATCTCAAAACGGCTGTGGCGCTGAAGTTGCCTGAGAATGTGGAGTTGGTGGCATGTGAAACCCGCATGTGGAGCATTCGTTTGTGTGGGATGCTCACCAAGCTTCATTTCAGTCCTAGGCACTCAAAGGGCACTAAGCATAGAGTGTGAAAACTGAGTTTCCTTGAGAGCTGCTTGGAAGCCTGATGGTGTGTGAAGTTAGTGAGCCAAATGGAGTTGTTCTCCCACAAGAACCACTCGGCTGATCCTTCTTCAATATGCCTTTCACCAACATGCAGTGTTTCCTTGATTGAATTAGTTCTCACACCAATATTTGCATCTAGAGCCTTTGCATTGAGGGCTATCTGAAAACGGCTGTGGCGCTGAAGTTGCCTGAGAATGTGGAGTTGGTGGCATGTGAAACCCGCATGTGGAGCATTCGTTTGTATGGGATGCTCACCAAGCTTGATTTCAGTCCTAGGCACTCAAAGGGCACTAAGCATAGAGTGTGAAAACTGAGTTTCCTTGAGAGCTGCTTGGAAGCCTGATGGTGTGTGAAGTTAGTGAGCCAAATGGAGTTATTCTCCCACAAGAACCACTCGGCTGATCCTTCTTCAATATGCCCTTCACCAACATGCAGTGTTTCCTTGATTGAATTAGCTCTCAAACCAATATTTGCGTCTAAAGCCTTTGCATTGAGGGCTATCTGAAAACGGCTGTGGCGCTGAAGTTGCCTGAGAATGTGGAGTTGGTGGCATGTGAAACCCGCATGTGGAGTATTCGTTTGTGTGGGATGCTCTACCAGGTTCATTCCTAGATAATGCACTCAAAGGGCACTAAGCATAGAGTGTGAAAATTGAGTTTCCTTGAGAGCTGTTTGGAAGCCTGATGGTGTGTGAAGTTAGTGAGCCAAATGGAGTTGTTCTCCCACAAGAACCACTCGGCTGATCCTTCTTCAATATGCCCTTCACCAACATGCAGTGTTTTCTTGATTGAATTAGCTCTCACACCAATATTTGCATCTAGAGCCTTTGCATTGAGGGCTATCTGAAAACGGCTTTGGCACTGAAGTTGCCTGTGAATGTGGAGTTGGTGGCATGTGAAACCCGCATGTGGAGCATTCGTTTGTGTGGGATGCTCACCAAGCTTCATTTCAGTCCTAGGCACTCAAAGGGCACTAAGCATAGAGTGTGAAAACTGAGTTTCCTTGAGAGCTGCTTGGAAGCCTGATGGTGTGTGAAGTTAGTGAGCCAAATGGAGTTGTTCTCCCACAAGAACCACTCGGCTGATCCTTCTTCAATATGCCCTTCACCAACATGCAGTGTTTCCTTGATTGAATTAGCTCTCACACCAATATTTGTGTCTAGAGCCTTTGCATTTAGGGCTATCTCAAAACGGCTGTGGCGCTGAAGTTGCCTGAGAATGTGGAGTTGGTGGCATGTGAAACCCGCATGTGGAGCATTCGTTTGTGTGGGATGCTCACCAAGCTTCATTTCAGTCCTAGGCACTCAAAAGGCACTAAGCATAGAGTGTGAAAACTGAGTTTCCTTGAGAGCTGCTTGGAAGCCTGATGGTGTGTGAAGTTAGTGAGCCAAATGGAATTGTTCTCCCACAAGAACCACTCGGCTGATCCTTCTTCAATATGCCCTTCACCAACATGCAGTGTTTAATTGATTGAATTAGCTCTCACACCAATATTTGCATCTAGAGCCTTTGCATTGAGGGCTATCTGAAAACGGCTGTGGCGCTGAAGTTGCCTGAGAATGTGGAGTTGGTGGCATGTGAAACCCGCATATGGAGCATTCGTTTGTGTGGGATGCTCACCAAGCTTCATTTCAGTCCTAGGCACTCAAAGGGCACTAAGCATAGAGTGTGAAAACTGAGTTTCCTTGAGAGCTGCTTGGAAGCCTGATGGTGTGTGAAGTTAGTGAGCCAAATGGACTTATTCTCCCACAAGAACCACTCGGCTGATCCTTCTTCAATATGCCCTTCACCAACATGCAGTGTTTCCTTGATTGAATTAGCTCTCACACCAATATTTGTGTCTAGAGCCTTTGCATTGAGGGCTATCTCAAAACGGCTGTGGCGCTGAAGTTGCCTGAGAATGTGGAGTTGGTGGCATGTGAAACCCGCATGTGGAGCATTCGTTTGTGTGGGATGCTCACCAAGCTTCATTTCAGTCCTAGGCACTCAAAGGGCACTAAGCATAGAGTGTGAAAACTGAGTTTCCTTGAGAGCTGCTTGGAAGCCTGATGGTGTGTGAAGTTAGTGAGCCAAATGGAGTTGTTCTCCCACAAGAACCACTCGGCTGATCCTTCTTCAATATGCCTTTCACCAACATGCTGTGTTTCCTTGATTGAATTAGCTCTCACACCAATATTTGCGTCTAGAGCCTTTGCATTGAGGGCTCTCTGAAAACGGCTGTGGCGCTGACGTTGCCTGTGAATGTAGAGTTGGTATCATGTGAAACCCGCATGTGGAGCATTCGTTTGTGTGGGATGCTCACCAAGCTTCATTTCAGTCCTAGGCACTCAAAGGGCACTAAGCATAGAGTGTGAAAACTGAGTTTCCTTGAGAGCTGCTTGGAAGCCTGATGGTGTGTGAAGTAAGTGAGCCAAATGGAGTTATTCTCCCACAAGAACCACTCGGCTGATCCTTCTTCAATATGCCCTTCACCAACATGCAGTGTTTCCTTGATTGAATTAGCTCTCACACCAATATTTGCATCTAGAGCCTTTGCATTGAGGGCTATCTGAAAACGGCTGTGGCGCTGAAGTTGCCTGAGAATGTGGAGTTGGTGGCAACTGAAACCCGCATGTGGAGCATTCGTTTGTGTGGGATGCTCTACCAGGTTCTTTCCTAGATAATGCACTCAAAGGGCACTAAGCATAGAGTGTGAAAATTGAGTTTCCTTGAGAGCTGCTTGGAAGCCTGATGGTGTGTGAAGTTAGTGAGCCAAATGGAGTTGTTCTCCCACAAGAACCACTCGGCTGATCCTTCTTCAATATGCCTTTCACCAACATGCAGTGCTTAATTGATTGAATTAGCTCTCACACCAATATTTGCATCTAGAGCCTTTGCATTGAGGGCTATCTGAAAACGGCTGTGGTGCTGAAGTTGCCTGTGAATGTGGAGTTGTTGGCATGTGAAACCCGCATGTGGAGCATTCGTTTGTGTGGGATGCTCATCAAGCTTCATTTCAGTC